>NC_039364.1:5584341-5891798 GCF_003573695.1 Papaver somniferum
AATTCACTTGGGTCCGATCCGATAGACTGCTCTAACTGAAATTCATTGAACCAGTTCATATTGGCTAAGTTCCTGTTTTGGCTCATGGGAGTACTGTTAACTGCATTACTAGTTGCTTCAAAGATGTTATGACCAGCAACCTCTTGGACGTAGAATCTTTCATCTTGGTTCTGTATAGGAGTTTGATTATCTATTATCCCACCGAAGCCTACAATATTATTATTCGTCACCTGCCCAACATCTGTACCAGAGGATGAAATTAAGTTAGGCTCATCTTCTTTCCCAAAACTAAACATGTTGAATATAGGTGGGGTGGGTGTTGTAGCTGGATGATGGGTGAAGATTTGACTTTGATTTGCATAAGATGGTGGAATAGAAGTTTCACATGATTGAGTGAATGACACAGTGGAGACTGACGGTGACTTCTCTTCAATAATCTGAAAATTTGATGAGATTCCATGACCTTGAGAAGAATAGCTTCCATGCGAACAAGATGAATGGTGATTCGTTTTCGAATTCCTATCACGAAATCCATTCTGGTGATCGCTCCTAGGGCGTAGTTGATGGTCGCAAGTATAAATTTCGTTTTCCACCACGGTTTGCAGATCATCTGAGCCTGAGGGCTTCCTCTTCCAGGAAAAATCTAAGCTAACGACTTTTCCATTCACTGACTGAGGCCGTATTGTTTCCTCTTCTCCAACAAAACCCCCTAGTCCCCCCATATTAAACAGATTCACATCCCTGGGCATCAATTCTTGTACTTCCTTGTTTGACTCGTCTTCGACCCCATCAACATCACACTGCTCACTAGTGTCACTTATGGTGATCAAGGATCCACTGGTACCAGCAGAAGACATAGGGGGGGAGATCCCAGGGTGGAGCTTCCTGAATAAGGCCTCTTCCTGGTTAAGTACCGCACCTAAACATGCATTGTCTTTTGCCGATATCTTGTCCTGCAAGCTTTTAGATTGTTTTAGAATCGTTCGGATCCTGGAAATGTCAGGGGATATATGTTTAATTACAGCAGTCAATGCACCAACCTTCCATGCCTTCTTCAGATTATGAGGCTTCTTGTAAGGGGGACAACCTTGATCTTTTGGTATGGGCCACCATTCCTCGTTTCCAGAGGGCCACCATGGTGGTGAAACACCCTCAAACGGGTAATGCTTCTTAGGTGGATCGCAGTGCCGCATGAGAGTAGAAAGGAGAGTACTGAGTGTTCTATCATGAATCTCGTCCAAAGTACGAGGGGGGCCAGGGTTGAGGTCGTTTTCCATACCAGGAATTGCATGATCTACCTCGTACTTTTCAATCGCAGCTGGAGCATTTCGATCGAATCTCACTTGCTCTTTCCACCACCCACGAAGATTATCGGATGATGCCGTCACTGGCTTGCCGTTCTCATTGATGATACCGTAGACAAAACCCTGAGCCTTGCACACATCCATCATCTTCCACATGCATTTCAGAACTCTATCTTGCGCCCTTAACATCTTCTATTGTGTACTCTTATCGAGTTTTTGAATATCTATGTCCTCGTCACTAGATTCTTCCTCTACAATAGCCTGATATGGTTCATTTTCAGGAGACACAACATCTGGTTCCACTAGTTGAAA
The DNA here is from genome assembly GCF_003573695.1 of Papaver somniferum. Lineage (NCBI taxonomy): Eukaryota > Viridiplantae > Streptophyta > Magnoliopsida > Ranunculales > Papaveraceae > Papaver > Papaver somniferum. Next base: position 5,585,958 of record NC_039364.1, read on the forward strand.
AGATGATGAAAAATCAAAATTTCCACTAGAACCTCTCATGTCTTCAAATATCCCTGGAAAATGAATTAAAATTTAAAATAAGAATCTGGTAAACAATACCCAAGAGGAGTTCAAATCAAGAATTTCCCTGAAAAAAGAACAAGTCATCAATAATGATGCACGGTTCATGAACAAACAAGAAAAATCATACAAAACTTATACTTGCAGATATTCGGATGGAAAGTAAAAGAACAACATAAAATCAGATGTATACTGAGCATATAATTGCAAAAATAAAACAAAACCAGATAATTAAATGAAATTAATTGGGTTTAATTAAATTCCCTAGGAAAACGCTAATTAAATTTTTAAACCTAACTAGTATTCCATATTAACTCTCTTAATTTTTTTTCCAAACTAAATGCTTTTTCAATAATTGTTGGTGGTAAGCAAAAGGATCGCCAAACCAGTTTATAAGACCAAATAAATCACATCTATATTCTTTCATTAATCTGTTTTTTTGATTTAGATTTATTTCCCTATGTCAAATCCATAAAATTAGATAAATCTTGGTGGGAAAAGATTTGGTTTGTTTTCATTCCCTCTACAACTAGGGTTGGATTGTCTTTCTGATTGTATCAAACGGTTGTTTCATGATACACTTTAAGAATCCAAGGCGAGGGATTGGTGTGTTACATTGGACATGATGTCTTATATATAAATTCATTACAAGACGATAGAGAAAACAATAACACCCATGAAAAAAACAAATAACTAAAAAGGAAGACATATGCTGAATTAATAGATATAAACAAAGGTTAAGAAAGGTTTTGGTACCAGGGTTACCCTTTTTGTTTATGAGATTAATATTTCTGAATCACCAAAATCTGCATATCAAAAAACAAAGAAACAAATGGATATTATATAACATAGATAATAATATTCTATGCAAATGAATAGTTTTACTCTTAAAACTTAGAATTAAGTTGCAAATTTTACCCAGATTAGTCAAGCGATAAAACTAAAAGGCTAAGAAGAAGATATGAAAAACAAGGAGAGTTTTTACCTCTTTGGGAACATTCGCATAAGAATGTTGTCTTTTTGTTTTGGGGATAATCTGAAATTCACTCTCATTTTATAAGAAACTGTTAGGAGAAAAATAAATGATAAATTTAAGGAAATTTAAGACACCCTTTTCTTTTAGTTTAAAACAAATCTTTTTTAGATTGCATCAATAAGATAATCGTATTTAAAATTTCATTTAATGGTAATATATAATATTTAGTGATTCACGTTCTGGTTTCATTTTCTTATTTAGGTTTGTTCCCTTTTTGAATTAAGATTAATTTTTTGTTTCTTGGTTTTATCATTAATATAGTCATAAAAGTTGATTACATAGAGTGGTTTGGTAGATTAACGATAAGATGAGCACCAACGACTATCTGGATAAGGAGTCCTGTTCCATGAAATAAGTAATAGCCGACTTTCACCACCAGCAATGTAATTCCTCAGTCTCTTCAAAAAGACAACTAAATTGTATGTCATCTTAGGTTAACTACTTTTCAAAGAAAAGATTGAAAACGTTTTTATATGGAAAACCAAAACGGTAATTAATCATAGTATGAATTAGTAAACAATCAAGTGTATTATCCAAAATTCCAATAAACAAAAAATTCAATATATCAAGTTAATTAGTTAAAATAAATTGAAAGGGGGTTTTTATCTAGCAAATCAAAAAGGACGAACATATATATATATAAATATACCCCTGTAGAAATTCCGGATGGATAAGTGCACCCCTGTTTCTTTTCTTCTTTTACATTTGCAAATCTACCCCAGTCGTAAATTTTTCCATCCATATTATTTAAGCCCCAGTCAATTTTTCCATCCATATTATCTACGCCTTGTAAGTTATTTTTCGGGTTCGTCGAGCCAACATCAAACCAGTTCGGCGAATGTTACTCCAGCTTCAGACCTAAATTCACGTCTTCCAGGATGACAACCACCGTCAGCTAGGTTCATGGCTTGCTTCCAACTTGACTTAACACCATCATTTCGGTCGACAACCACCATCAGTTTGAGACTCCAAACTCCATTCACGTCAAAGATTCTAACGACTGCAATCAAGCAGCAATAGCTCAACCACCACCAGTTTCGATCCATAATCAGAAACTCCTGAGACCCCTTTCATTCATGTAAGCCATCAAACCCTCAATTCAACAGCCCATACTTCCATCGGTTCGCACCCTGGATCTCATTTCATCACAGACCAAGAACACTAAATAATGGACAACAGCTTGAGAATTTCTCTTGTTTTGATATATAGAAGTGAAAATACTATTCTCATATGATTGATGCCACTGAGAAGTGTGGTAGACCACGTCCCACTAATAGGACTCACGTGCCTGGCAAACAAGAATAACCCTTTGCTCCCTTGAATCACATCTCCGGGCCTCAGGCTGTATAATGATTTCCATGTTGCTGATATATGAAATACCAGGCCAGCCATGTTTTGTTATTTTCGTCACAAATGCCGCTATTTAGCTTGTTTACGCTCTGGATAATAAGAATTGTTTGTACTCTCCGTAAAAGCATTAAAATGATATTGTTAGCTAAATTATTGTGTCCTAGCTAAAATAGATATGGGTGTAAAATGTAGCATTTATGTGGTTATCAACACCTCCGCACTTATATTTTGCTAGTCCTCGAGCAAAACAAAGAATTCACCCGCTACACAGCTGGTCATATCATATGAGAGAATTAGACCCGCTACACAGCTGGTCATCAAATTAAAAATTGAAATACCATACGAAGATCCGCTACACAATTGGTCATAGAAAATATCATACAAAAAAGCCGCTACACAGCTGGTCATGATAAATACTATACACAAGACCCGCTACACAACTGGTCATAACCCTAAAAATTCTAATGATAATAAAAAAAAAAAAATTAGACCCGCTACACGGCTGGTCATAATATTCAAAAAAAAAAATTTAGACCCGCTACACAGCTGGTCATAATATTCAAAAAAAAAAAATTCTCTTCAAGATTCCTAACGAGAGTGCCAATCCCCCACACTTAAATATTACATTTTCCTCAATGTAATTGAGTCATCCAACGTAGTAATTAAGGTGGGAAATTATAAAATGGAAAAAGTAAACAAATAAAAATAAAAGATAGAAAAAAGGGAACAAATCTGATGAGTTGACTCCCATGAAGCGAAAGGTATTTGTTTCCTTGCTTTCAATAACACGTAATCTCAAACATGGTGAGGTTGGTACCCCAAAATACGTTGCCAATCATATATATAGAGTCTGAAAAGTTGAGGATCAAACCAGCTAATCCGGTCGGTTGAGAATATGAACCTGCAGTAAGAATGATTAATACCGATAGAGCAAAAGCTGAATTCAATGTTATTCAATACATTATTTGAACCTGCCCAACCATATGTGGTAATGTGAAGTAAATAATATTCACATTTAACATATCGTTTAAGGAACTGAACAGTTGTTGCACTCCCTAAATCCGGCTCTAAGTCCGAGGAAATAACTTGTGCAGATGATATTGGTCCGAGTTCACCGGTATCAACATGTTTAACATTCACAAAACCTTTTAGAAAATCATTAGATGGATCCGAGGAGCAAGGGCTCAACGGAAAAATCATGTCATGGCTAATTCACCCATTATCATCTACAACGGTTTCATTATTAAAGGTCAAGGTTAGATCTTTCTCAACAAATGGAACTAGTCGAGACTTGGTAAGAACCAGAGGTTCTAGTTTGGGCTTCCATTTACTAGTGTCTAGCAGCGGTGTGGAGTCTAACAAAGCATTGACTTCACAAATAACACTATCATCATCAAAAGCATACCCAAAGTGAACTAATCAAACCTCTAAGGGATCTTCCAAGTCGCTTTTGCAAAAACTTTGCGAGTGCATACTTTCTTTTCGACCGCTCCTCTTCAGACTAAGGTACCTAATAAAAAAATCAAACAAACCGCGTAAAAAGAAACTAGGGAAAATCTAAAAGAAAAATAAAAATAAATTATGTACAAAAACTAAAAATAAACTATATACAATGATATCAACTAGAAAGTATTTTGCAACCACTCCCTGGCAGCGGCGCCAAAAACTTGGTAGGTTCGAAAACCTACAATAAAATACTGCAAGTGCACAGTGTCTAACTAGTAGACAATGGCAAGTACAGGTCGTTCCCACGAGGAGTGCGAAAATACTACTATTAACTAATATCAAAAATAACCAATCAAAAATAATATTTTAGAATTTCACGGAACTAGTATAACAAAATGATAAAAGATGTAACCAAGATTATGAAGGTGTTAAGGATCCGAGAATCCATCGTAGATAACTTATTTGTATTCAATCACAAAGGTTTCAGATTAACTCATGTAAAATAGCAAACCTAGCTACTAGTACACGGAAGATATTTCATTAAGAACTGTCAATTAGAATAATTAAAACGGTAGTTTGTTCTCACCTTAATGTAGAATTCGTAAGCACTAATTATACATGGCATAAATAGTCAAATGAAATTCATAGTTCAATTATTGCAATGGTTCAATGAGTTTTTCTACTAATCTAACTATGGACTATACATGGCATAAAACATGAAAAATATAGCTAGAAGATCCATCATTGAGAGAGCCAAATAATTAGCATTAAGCTCAAATTATAGAAATCCATTATTTAGAACACAAAATAAATAAACCTACAATTTCATCCTTTCACCCTAACATAAATTAGCTCGAGATGGATTTCCCAAAAACCATAAACAAATCTAAAATCAATAGCTAATGAAGAACGAGAATCGAAAACAAAATTCAAAACCCTTCTCTGTAAACGGCTCTGTGGCCGCCAGCCTCCGGACATCCTTCTTCCGTTCGATCCCTCTTCTTTTTATTATTTTCTTTCTCTCGTCACAAATATACCACCAACCAATAAGAGCGTTCCACATCCTCCCTTCCAGCACCACTTTTACTGAAAATAAATATCCTTTAAATGTCGACATCACAATTCCCATTTTGATCGTATACATATGACTATATGAGCTCATTTTGCATTCCCAGCTAGGTAAGTAATTAATTTCTCACAAACAATTGTCGCTGCATGTGCTAGCATGAAAATATACTCTTTCCATATTTGTGGAGTAGCCAAGGTAGGTGCAAAGATTCTTTCCAAATCCAGTTCAGCCACCAACTTCAGAATTCAGGTTCTTCTCCAAGTTCGGACTCATCATTCTATTCTCAGACCGTTTATATCTCGTCATCCACCGGCTCCAACAGCTTTTTCTATTTTATGTTCATCAAAGCCTCGGTCACAGCATCATCTCCTTTATGGCCTTCCAAATCCATTGTCAAGTCTAGCCAAACACCTGGTTCCCAGCTCAATTCTTTCCCGAGTACGGCCACCCTGCAAGTCACGATTCAGTGAAAATCTAAGTTTCTTCACCGGTTACAACCAGTTCATCACCCTTCTGAATCTCGGCCAATGTCTCAAACAATAGGCGTACACCATCTTCATGCGCACCAACTTGTTCACTGCTGGCATATAATCAGCCCAAAATCTTCACCGAAATCACAATTCAAATCGTACTCATCTTCATCCTTTAACTCTCCCTGATACTCCAGCTGCGACTTTAGTTGAACTCCACTGCAGATTCAACTCCTTTCTTTGTTGATGTCCCTGTATCATCAGGCAATTATACGGACAGTTAATAGGAAGTTTCAGGTGCTTGATATCGAACCCTCTAGGTTTCTTGACCTGCAAATTCCTGGTTCACACGCACCCACAGAATCGAGCCAACATCAAACCAGTTCGGCGAATGTTACTCCCGCATCAGACCTAAATTCACGTCTTCCAGGATGACCAACACCGTCAGCTAGGTTCATGGCTTGCTTCCAACTTGACTTAGCACCATCATTTCGGTCGACACCCACCATCAGTTCGAGACTCCAAACTCCATTCACATCAAAGATTATGTCGACTGCAATCAAGCAGCAATAGCTCAACCACCACCAGTTTCGATCCATAATCAGAAACTCCTGAGACCTCTTTCATTCATGCAAGCCATCAAACCCTCAATTCAACAGCCCGTACTTCCGTCGGTTCGCACCCTGGATATCATTTCATCACAGACCAAGAACACTAAATAACGGACAGCAGCTTGAGAATTTCTCTTGTTTTGATATATAGAAGAGAAAATACTATTCTCATGTGATTGATGCCACTGAGAAGTGTGGTAGATCACGTTCCACTAATAGGACTCACGTGCCTGGCAAACAAGAATAACCCTTTGCTCCCTTGAATCACATCTCCGGGCCTCTGGCTGTATAATGATTTCCATGTTGCTGATATATGAAATACCGGGCCAGCCATGTTTTGTTATTTTCGTCACAAACGCCGCCATTTAGCTTGTTTACCCTCCCGATAATGAGAATTGTTTGTACTTTCTGTTAAAGCACTAAAACGATATTGTTAGCCAAATTATCGTGTCATAGCTAATATAAATATGGGTGTAAAATGTAGTATTTAAGTGCTTATCACTTTCCGCCACTCGTTCTGTCGTATTGTACAATGATTGCCCACCACTCATTCCATCTATTGCACAATAAGCCCTCTCTGGCCTGATGCACAATGATTGTGCAATATAGGCTCCAGGACAATTGTCCGCATAATGCGCAGTAATTGCACTGAATGCTCAATGCCATCTATCCAACTAGCCTAATGCATCATGTTGATGCAACATCGGCCCTTAACCAATATTCCTCTTAACGCGACAAAAACTTGAAATGAAGCTTCATCTCATGCCATGGCGCATCTTTGAGCATGCGTCATGCTAAAAACTCAGGGTGTTATAGTCGGATGCAACATCTATCTCTTATAATGATATCCGACCGTCCAAACTCAAAAACCCTTCTATTTTGTATTATAGAGATAAAACTATTTTCAAAAAAATATGTGTTACTAATTGAATTTGACATATATGGTAAGTTAGGAAATATTCTTTGATGTGTTTGTTCAATTAGAGAGAATGGTAAAAGAAGAAAAAAAAAAACATGATGAAAAAGGGCATAGTTATCTAGAAGTTCTTGTGTCCATTCCACCCATCACAATGTTTACATGTTCATTAGAGGCTTAAGAGCCATATTTTTGCAATAGGCGATTGACCCATTTTCTCATAATATTTTGCACCGGGTAGTTTTTTGTTTTCATTATAGTCAATACATTTTTGTGTTCAACATTAATTTTGTATTTGGTTCTTGTGATAGCCCAATGTTTTAGACTTTAGAGCTCAACGTTAAGACATGCGCTTTTGCAACGCAGCACCAGCATGTGTTGCAGATGATTCTGTACATATAGATAACTAGTAGTGCCAAATTGGCATCACACTTGCAACCAATATCTTATGTAGCATTGCGCCAATTCACGCTATTTCTTGATAGTACGCTGCTCGTAGTTAAAATCAAATCATTACAAGAATCAAGGATACGTCTACACTGATATGATCTTTCAATGGAGAACCCATGCCACTTCATATTTTGTGGAATCTTAAAAGTTATGGTTTTTCAAACCATGGGAGGTGCCCATATTGTCGGTTGGTTGGGTGTCCATATCATGTGTTGCCCTTGTTTCCTCTTACGTTGGTTTTTATGTTTCCTTTTAAAACAAGGCTTCTTGTATAAGAGTTTCTCAAATCGAGGTAATCTTCTCTATGCTGTTTGCAAGTCTGTAAGTGAGTTTCAAACTACCGATTCCAGAGCTACCTTACTTTTGGTTTGTTTGTGATTCAACTCATCAAGATACCTTTCCATCTTTTTGCGCAGGAATCTCATGGATTTGAACAAGCAAAAGTTATTACGTAATGGGCAAAATTAGGGGTGTACATCGGGCCGGGCGGGCCAACCCAAGCCCGATTATAGCACAGGCCGAGCCGGACGGGCTTGTAGTCCTTAATACCCATTAAGTTTAACAGGCCAGGCCGGGCCGGGCAATAAGAAAGATTTAATGCCTATGGCCCGTCCATACCCATGAAACAATACAGGTCGATCCCGTCAGGTCTCAGGTCCAACAGATAATTCAAAATTTTAAAGTATATAGGTTTGTTTTTTTGGATCGTTGAATAATGATATATCTGTAACTCGCTCAAATGATTGTTCAAACAATTCATTACTGTGAAATGTAATTCAGAATTTTCTCTAACCCTAATAAATTGTCCAAATATGAAATTTAAATTCTTTAGAAATCCATCACCCTAGTAGAAAACTTTATTCCATACTATCGGCAGTTAGGCAGGCCGGGTAACTAAACAGGCTACCGGGCGGGCTAACAGTCCGAACTCCAATATTTGTACAAAAACTCGGGTCCGCCCACTAATAATTATCGGGCAGGTCGGGCTAGCTCATGACAGGCTGTCGGGCATCCATGGGCTCCTTCGGACCCGAACGGTACATGGCAGGCCGCAGGCTTCCGGACATTCTGTACACCCCTGGGCAAAACAACGTCGGTGAGGTAGAGGATGGAATCAGCGAGTTACCCGACTCACTTCTTCATCATATTCTTTCTTTCCTTGATACCGAGTATCTTGCTCAAACTTCCGTACTATCTAAAAGATGGAAATACTTATGGACATCTATCCCCACTCTTGTTTTTCCCGACTGGCATCATATGTCATTGAACGAAACGGATACCTTCATGGAATTTGTGGATACAACATTGCTTCTTCATGATACATCATTAAATATTCAGAAGTTCCATCTCAAGACGAACGAATAAATGAGTGCATCTCGGGTTCACTCATGGATTAAAAACTTAACAATGCGTAATCTCGAAGACCTTTACCTCATTTTAGATCAAGAGAAACCTTTTTTGATTCCCTTATCGCTTTTTGCTTGTCAATCATTGACTACATAGCAGATAAGTTCACCCACATTTACGACCATCCGTGTTCTTAAAAGTTATTCTTTACCAAAACTCAGGAGCCTTACACTTCGTGGAGTCGAATTTACTGATGAGCATCACATTTATAATTGCCCTGTCCTTGAAAATTTGATTTTGGATTGTTGCACTTGGTTTCATGTGAGGAGTTTTTGCATCTCAACACCTGCACTGAAACTCTTGGAAATTGATAAGGGAGGATGGGATTATGATGGTTTACAAGACTGTTCTCTCAAAATTGATGCACCAAATCTAGTGTCACTTAGTTATCGTACTAGTGTGGCGAAGGAATATGCTCTTTCCAGTTTTCTAACACTAGAATCTGCAAAAGTTGGGCTTTATGATGAATATGATGTACCAAGGGGGCAAAAGATAGGTGCAGCTGGAAGTAAAATTTTTCAAGCGCTTGCACATGTAAAAACTCTAACGATATATGATAAAACTCTGGAGGTATTATTCTTCTTTCTTTTGCTCGGTTTATGTTTTTAAATGTACTATAGGCTCAAGCGGATTCCTCAACACTGATAAACTACTTGCCGTTATTTCCTTTTGATGAATATACACGTAATCTTCGTTGCAGACGCAAACATACCTACGTTTCGTAATTTGCAGAAGTTGTTCCTAAAACTGGAAAACGCAACTGATAAATCACTATTTCCACTGCTCAAAGCTGCACCTAGTTTGACTCGTCTCATATTTAAGGAGGTAAGTACACAAAACTTCTGATGTTTGTTACCCGTATAGAAAAAGATTAATCCTGGGTATTAATTCTTAACCATATTTATGCTATTTAAAAATTTGATCTTTTAATGTTTATATTTCTTTTTCTTTTTCTAATCCAATTCAGCGAATTTGCGACAATGTAGAAGATGATAGTTGGGATGGTCTTCTGTTGACAGCAGGATGTTTGTTTCAACACCTCATGTCTGTTTGTTTCTGGTTTTTTGATGGGAATGCGAGGGAGATGAGATGGTTGAAACTAATTTTGAGGAATGCAAAAGCTTTGCAGAGAGTTATTATGTCAGAGTTCCCAAGTCTTCCAAAAGCCTCCGGCGGATGTGTGCTTCAATTAAACTAAACTTGCTTGATGCTGTTTTTAAAGTGGTTTTATATTAGCTGGTATCTAGTGTGATAAATAGGCTCTTTTCATTAACTTTGGGGTTTTTTATGCTAACCATTTAGAATTCAGAAGAAATCTGTGAATTCTCCACAGAAAAAGACAAACACAACCGCACAGCCTGGCGCCTTGACACTTGAATCACACAACATAGATTGCACCTTTTTCATAGATCATGTTTAGCAGTTCCAGTGTGTTTGCAAATCTTGATTTCAAATAATATTAAATCTTACTATCCGAAAATACAACCCTAGTTTCTCTTAATGGTTTTGGCAAGACTAGTGAGATCACTAACACAATATACTCCCATAGATTATGATACCTTATTATAATGGTCAATTGTTGGGGTCATCTAATGGTCTTTGTTTCCTATCGGACGATACGATACAGAACAGTCGTGATGAAGAATAAATGCATCTCCACGATACAATAATATCCTCCATTAAGTTCATGAGTCTGATATCCTCATACTCCAAGAATGTCCTTAACCGTCTCATATGAGACAAATGCAATAGCGACGGATGGAACCACCTACACAAAAAGAACAAAAATAAGTCAATGTCCATAGTCCGATTCACAGTGCCAACCAGTCACTAAATGGCAACCGCACTTTCAGGATTTTCACCCATTTATTTTCTCTTCTCTTATGTAGGCTAGGTAGAGGTTAAAGAATATTGACCTTCAGAAGATTAGGAACTAAGCCTTTATATAATGCTCCAAGACCCTCATTGCGAACTGTTTTACTGAATGCATCAATCATGCCAGTATACATAGGTGAAGCTTTGCTGCAACCTTCACCTGTAATAACTGAAGAAGCATTGTTCCAACCAACCATCTGCATCCTTCGCCGAATCACATCAAGAGGGTAGAAGATTGTCGGGCCAACAGTTCCTGCAACAGCTCCGCACATGAGCCTGGCTGGGATACTTAGCTCAGAGTTGTTGTTGACTAATCCTAATGGTTTGGACTTGACCAACCAATCTTTCAAGCATTCGTACACAGCAAAGTTTAATCCGATACATGGCACCTATATATCACCAAATCAAAGTAAGACCCCAGTGGTGTCGAATCAATCAACAAAGATAAGTTTTCATACTAACTATATGTATCTTTCATCTAACATATACAAAAGCAATTAGAAGACTTACAACTCCAACTATAGAAGGAAGCCATCCTTTATATAAACCTAGTAGGCCTTCCTCTCGAAAGACAGTTGATAGGGTATGTGCAATTCCCCTGTACTGGAAAGGAGACACGTCTGTCTGCTCTATACAAAGTGGAAGGGAAGTAACGCAACATAAAACTAAACAAATAAAATCTATGAATAAGTAGAAAACAAAGGTAAACATTGTTCAAGGATCGAATAACTCGAAAGTCAAAACATTACCTGGACAGTAAGCCTTCCTTTCACCAGATCCATTGGGTAAGTTGCTGACATGGCTACTATTCCAGCACATGATCCAGCTCCTAGGCGTAACAGAATGGTAGGTGGTGATGCATCCTCTGCAAGGTTTACCAAAAAAATGTAACTTTTTAGTGCAATTGTAACAGCAATTCAAGCTGAAGATTAATGTCTTCAGTCATACCATTGCCAGTCTGCTGACGATAAAGCCTTAAAATACGCCTGTTGCAAAGACGACAATTGGTTAGGAAATGGACGCTAATTTAGCACGGATAACACATTAGCATATAAAGTACTTGGTCTATTTGAAAGATAACGTCCTACCTTGACACTTGCTCGTAGGTATAGAACTTAATTGCGTTATTTGGGATAATACGTGCACAATTTGTACCATTTCCTTTATAGAATCCTCGGAAACCCTCAGTTCTCCATATGTGCTTAAAGCCTTGAACTAACCCATTGTACTTGATACACTGAGGATTCTGAACCTGGATTCCGCAAAACAGTATTACATTTTAGGGTGTTTCTGGTACTGCTTTGATTACCGTTCCGATGTTCCAACATGCATATTACAAACAAACAAATAAATAATTACCTGAAGCAAAATTTTTAAACGGTCCAATGGAGCAACAGAAGTGCGTGACCTGTATTAGATATACTCATTATCAATTTCAATTTAATTAGAGTAGACCTAAACCCTAACAGATGCCTCTATAGTGGATTAGATTTATTTTAACACGCACTACCTTCAGCTCGGAACCAGTCAATACAAAATCAAAATCAAAATTGAACTTAAAAATGAAAAACTCACACTCCACCGGCAACTCCACCAGCAACAAGAGATTTGCAGATACGAACAAGTGCATGTTCAGGAGGAGCTTTAATAACACCTTCTTCACTTGCAGCTAAACTAACCATCCCGGATTTCGTAACTATACTTTGTGATGATGCCATTTTAAGAAAGAAAAAACTGGTGATTTTGATCAAAACTTCTTCCTCTTTTTTTTCTTCCAATCTTTATCTTGTCTCTCAAGAAAAATTGTTTTCCTTTTCTTAACCCTATTGACGGTATTATTTTTGCCTTTTTTCTTTTTTTATCAGCCCATGCAATTCTCGAGAAAGCCCAAAGATATTTTAAATCTGTTACCCATTATTACTGCATGATATACGTAGACTGGTCACTAAATAGACAAGATTTTCGAAAGATTTCATGATACTAAAGTAAAATACGTTTTAATTTATTTTTCCGTTTTTTTATGTTATCAACAATCACAAAAATGCTTCATGAGAAATTACATATATGAATTGTAGCATCAACGTTAACTGAAATGTAAAAGCTACAAGTTTTAATTGATTGAATATACATTTTGCTGCATAAAACTTGAGTATAATACCATTCATACGAGATACAAACCCTACGGATGTAAGAATGTAAGATACGTAGGTGGAGATTAATTCTAATGTGACTCAGTTCATTGCCGTTTGGGAAAACAAATCCTATGTTGCTTTCAGTTTTTTCAAATATCTTATTGATGCCGTTTGGGAAACATCTCAGTTGTGCCTTTCAGGTGGTTATGCTAGAGGTATATAAATTGGGTCGTGCCAACAGGTATATGGCCAAGCATACATAACATGCAAAAATTTGAGCATAGCACGACACAACATGGTATTTAAATAATGTTCTTGAAAATTATTCTTTTAGATAAAAATTCCTTTTCAAATAACCACGTACAATTTGGAATTCTCGGTCTCAATGTTTTGCTTAACACCCTGACGACCCTCAGCCAATTAAACCAACTTACCAATACCAGGCTATGTTGTAAACCTCGCCTCGCCTCGCCTAGCGCTTTAGCGCCCTAGGACGCCTTTTTTTGCCAGGCGCTCTCCTTTTACAACATAGATACCAGGCATACCCAAAAGCCCGAATAAGGAACTGGTGGGTGGCCTTGTTTTTTCCCATATTGATTTTCTTAGCAAACACGCTTCTTTATATATAGTACTTTCTGTGCACATAAAATCTTATTTTCTCTCCTATTCGCCTTTTTGTCAAGTTGAAAAACATTATAAAAACCAATGCAGAATAACATACTCAGAGTTATGAGGTAATTTTTCTATAATTCTGCTCCTGTTATAAATTTTTTTCTCGAGATGACTCCTGTTAAAACATTTCAAATTTACTGAATTTGTTTAGTGCAGAGAAACTGAATAATCTAATGGATTCAAAAAAAACAAAGGTGTATCGGTGAGGCAGAAGATAGGATTAGCGAGTTACCTGACTCACTTATACGTCATATCCTATCTTTCCTTGATATCAAGTGTGCTGCACTCTCGTTAGATCAAGAATTTATTCCCTTATCCATTTTTACATGTGAATCATTGATTACATTAAAGCTAAGCGCAGCCTATGCAACCTGTCTTCCTAAAAGATTTGCTTTTCCGAAACTCAAGAGCCTTGCACTTAGCAGATTCCAATTTACTGATGATGGCTGGAATGAGCAACAGTTTGTTCATTGCCCGGTCCTTGAAAAGTTGGATTTGGAAAACTGCAGCTGGTTTGGTGTCAAGAATTTCAGTATATCAACTCCAACACTGAAAGTGTTGAATATTGTGGACACCGCACTTGCTGATGATGGTTTGCAAAACTGCGCTCTTAAAATACATGCGCCAAATCTAGTTTCACTTGACTATGTTGGTTGTTCGGCAAAGGAATACGTTCTTTCCAGCTTTCAGAAACTAGAATTTGCAACAGTTCTCCTTACTGAATATGGTATACTAAGGGAACAACCGATAGGTTATGGTGCGGCTGTAAACAAGTTCTTTCTAGCGCTTTCACACGTGCAATGTCTAGGTATATATCCCCTAGAGGTATTCTTCTTAATTTCATTGTGCCACTAATTATATTTTAATGTATCACATGGTCCATCGGATTCTCCTCATCAACACTGATCTGTACTTGTTGTTATTACCTTGTGATGAATAGACTCTCTCCATATTAGATGATTTCCGGATCATCCTACCTACTTTTCACGACTTAAAAGTGCTGCACCTGTTCGAAGGAGAAACCACGGATAAATCACTAATTACATTGTTCAAAGTAGTACCAAATTTGAGGCAGCTCGTGTTTGCAAAGGCAAGTGTACAAAGCTTTTGATTCTTAATACTATTCGATAAATCACTATTTCCATTGGAAAGTTTAGTCTTTTTATGTTCGCCTCTTTCTTTGTTTTCTAATCCCAACTCAGAGCTGCGTTGACGACAATTTAGAAGAAGAGCACAGTTGGGATGGTCATATGTTGACTGCTGGATGCATGTTTCAACATCTGAAGACAGTTATGTTTGATCGTTCTAGTGGGAATGCGAGGCAGATAAGATGGGTGAAACTAATTTTGAAGAACGCAATAGCTTTGGAAAGTGTTACACTATGTGTAAGAAGAAGTGATGATGCGATAAACATAGAAGTATTTATGTCACAATTAGAAGTCTTCCTAAAGCTTCTAACGTATGTGATTTGAGCTTGAAGAGTACAGGTGATTTCTTAACAAATATTGTGCAGTGATATTAACATATATGCATTGCGGATTCAACACACAAGTTTTAATAGTCTGTTTATGCATGTTTTGGATGTTGAAATTATTGGAGAAAATGAGTCTTTTTAATGCCAACTCATTTTTTATGAGTGAATGAAATGCAATATGCGGTAGGCATGGGACACTTGCCATGCCAGTGCTGCTACGCACAAGTGAAAGTCAACCAAAATTAAAGTTAAAGCAATTTTTAAATTTGGGATAATACGTGCACAGTTTGTACCATTTACTTTGTAGAATCCTCGGAAACCCTCACTGCTCCACATGTACTGAAAGCCTTGGACTAGGGCTATCAATGGATATTCGATATCCGGTATCCGTTTCCGAACATCCGGATTCCGTTAGGTTAATATCCGACATAACGGCTATCCGATATCCAATAACCTTAACGTAACGGATATTCGTTTATTAACATAACGATACCGGTAAAGGGAGTTTCCGTTAGGTTAATATCCGATACCGTTAGTGTATAACTATATCATAAAATTTTCGGAGATTTTCGATACCTAATACCCTTTAGGTTCACTCTTTAGCCATTTGATTACGTCTCTCCTAAGTAAATATCGGAAATTATCGAATATTAACGGAAATTATCGGAAATTATTGAATATTAATGGAAATTATCGAAAATTATTGGAAGTTTTTTGTATCATGAATAGATAACGGAAATTAACGGAATAATATCCGATATCCGATAGCTTATCCTTAACCTTATCGATATTGAATTTTTGAATTCCGACGGATATTATCGGATACCGAATATCCGGTAACCCTTAACCTTAACCTTATCGGTATTGCCAATATCCGACGGATTTTTATCCATTGACAGCCCTACCTTGGACTATCCCATTGTACTTGATCCAGTGAGGATTCTTAACCTGGATTCCGCAAAACAGTATCACATCTTAGGGTGTTTCTGGCACTGCTTTGAATACAATGAAATCGTGCATATTATAAATGAAAAAAAAAAAAAAAATGTTACCTGCAGTAAAATTTGTAAGCGGTCCAATGGAGCAACAGAAGTACGTGACCTGTATAAGATATACTAATTATCATTTTTTTTTTGAAATAGGAAAGATTAAAATGAATAAGAAAGAGTGCCAAGATAGCATCCTCCAAAGATACACAAAGAGAGTCGAAAAGAGAGAAGAATAGAGAGTTTACAACGAACTACTCCCTAAACAAACTCACCCAATCAAAAACAAAATCATCAAACTTAATGTTCTTAAAAGATTCGACATCAAGAGACCAGCTAAGTAACAACAATTTGATATCCAATATAAGAGAATTCAAAGTTTTTCTTCTTTGTTTCTTCTCTACTAAAATGTCATTTCTTTCCAACCAAACTGACCACCATATCGCACACGGCAAACAAAATCTCAAGAAAGTAAGCGGCTTGGTTGAGATCTTCAACTTCCACTTCCAAACACTACGCCAAATCAAGGTATATTTGACAGGGCCCATTTGAGAAATTTGACAAGGAAGCCCTGTCAATTCATTTTTGACGGGCCAAGGCTATCAAAACAAGATAAACTAGTGTCTCTCCTGTGCGTTGCACGAGCTTAAGTTTATATTTTTTGGTTTAAAGTTTGGGGATTCGTTCCAACTTCTCCATATTTTACTGAAACTATTATTTTTTGGGGACCATGGTTTTTTTTGGGGGACCATGGTCTTATTAGGCCACCTACCCTACAATAATAAGGGATGTCTTAATAATAATCCTACTTAGCAAGTTTACTAATTTTCCCTTAACCTAATTAACATTAACCTTAATACTAACCTAACCGTGATATAATAACCTAAAAAAAAACAAAACAAAAAAAACTGCCTCACCTTTTCTTCCTCTTTCTCTTCTTCTTCTTCTTCTCAAACTCGTCTTCATCATCGATTCATCGTCGATTCATAAAATTTTCATCGTCGATTAATCAATCGAGTATAAGAATGGTCCGTCGAAAGCAAACCATGCGAAAATTAGGAACAGGTCCATCATTAGGACGTTTTGCTAATCAACCACCTGAAATTGAGGAAGAAGTTCAACCGGAGCAGCAACTAATTCGTCGCAACAGCCGCAAGAACAACGGTGAATCTTCCATGGGACCGATTCGAGGGTATTTCTCTACAAACCTATTCTTTTTAATTTTTTTTTCATCGATTCAATTGAATAGAAATCATCAAAATAGGCTTGGAATGGTAGTTACAATGTTGGGTTCGGTTAGATCGTGTTTTCTATTTTCCATAGGTTCCTAACCGAACTCAATGAACTGAAGAACACGAAGAACAGTTCGGTTATATGTGATTCGGATTATGTAACCGAACTCTGGAGTTCGGTTGTTTCGCTAAAAAATTGTAAAATTTCCATGTAACCGAACTCTAGGGTTAATAGCATAGAATTTTTTTTTTTGAGTTCGGTTTGTTCGCAAAATTTCCATGCAACCGAACTCTAGGGTTAATAGCATAGAAAGATATTTTTTGTGAGTTCGGTTTGTTCGCAAAATTTCCATGCAACCGAACTCTAGGGTTAATAGCATAGAAAGAAATTTTTTATGAGTTCGGTTTGTTCGCAAAATTTCCATGTAACCGAACTCTAGGGTTAATAGCATAGAAAGAAATTTTTAATGAGTTCGGTTTGTTCGAAAAATTTCCATGTAACCGAACTCAAGTGTTCCAAAAAACATGACAACGTGCTAAAACATCCAGGAGAAGGTTCGGTTACCTGCACAATTTTACAAGTAACCGAACTCAATCCTTGAACATTTGATTTTTTTTAAAGGTTGAGTTCGGTTACCTACACAATTTTACAAGTAACCGAACCTATGAGTTCGGTTTGTTCGCAAAACATGATCTGGTAACCGAACCTTGCCCTGAATCACCAATAATTTGTTTTAGTTGGCCTTTTTTTTGTGAGTTATTCCTAATATATTTTTTTTTCTTTATTAGTGTCAAAGGTAAGAAATCCAACCAGCCATTACAAAAAGATTTGATAACTCCTCCGCCTAGAGGGGGGTACACTTAGGTGCCAGTAAGCGTGGAACCAGATATGTTGTCAACCCAGACGATGTCAATATAGATAATGTTGACAATGTTATTCAACAAGTGAATGAGGATATTATAGAAGAAATGGGTGATCAAGAACATGAAGAGGAGATTGTGGAACACGTAGAAAATAATCGAAGAGAAGGTAAGGAAGCAGTTGAAGAAGAAAAAGGAAATGAGGATGATGATGATGATGACGGTGAAGAAGATGAGGATGAGGAAGAAGAAGGAAATGAGGATGATGATGATGATGAATAAGAAGAATAGGAAGCGGTTGAAATTGTTAAAAAGATGCCTAAACCGCCTTGTGCTAGATATGCATACATTCCTGAATATGCACTGTGCTTGCCGCCGAAGAACCCAACCTATGGTACTCCTAGAGATGGAGGGATGAAATTGATTGGCTACAAACACTCATGGGCTGCCAAGATTTTTGTGACCAAGGTATTGAATCTTATCCATGAAGATTTGTTAATTTGGTTCTATTTTTCTATATATATATTTATATAAGATACAATCTTGTTATTGTAGGACCATAATAAGGTTTTCCGTGTTTTAAAACGGCAAAAGAACAAGATATGGAGTATAGAGCATGAGTGTGATGAGTTCAGAATGAGGTGTATGATTGTGTACTTTGGAAAGCGATAGAACAAGCGCACCATAAATTTGATGTTGTCACTGTTACTACGTTTGCCGAGAGAGCTTATCCAGAGACGGATACTTTCCTTCTACCCTTTGGCGAGATGGCAATAACTCCAAATGATTGTTATAGAATCACAGGCCTACCAATTACTGGAATAAGTGTTCGAGCTGGCTACGATCCTAATATGATTTTTGGAGCTCTTGAAAAGTTGGTTGAAAAGTGTCTAGGATGGGACTCTACAAACGCACAATGTGAGTTTAGAAAAGCTGCAAAGAAGCCTAAGAGAGGCGATGAGCTTAATCCGTTCAATGCTGACCGCACGGCCAAGAAGATGTTGAAAAAGATCAAGTTGAACACCTTGTTTGATGAGTTCTCAGGGACTAGAGCTAAATTTTTTTAAGGAAAGTTGGTGATGATGGAGGAGAAGCTTACATACCATGTGACTGCTTATTTTTTGTACCAACTGGGAACCATTTTCTTCCCTGACACTTTAGGTGCTGCGGTAAACACCCATTACCTCCAGCTATTGGACCCACTTGGTGAGGTGAACAACTACTGTTGGGGCATTGCGGTTATTTCATTTGTTCATGTGGAGCTCTGAAAAGCTTCGAGGCTAAAGAGTCTCTACTTTGGAGGGTTATACACCCTTGTTCAGGTACGCCGTTAAGTTTTCCTTTGTTTTCCATAATTGAATTAATGTGTATTGTTACTAATCATAATTGTATATTTTCTTGGTTTTTGTCATAGGTTTGGGTGTACGACCACTTTCCTGAACTGAAATTGTCTCATTCTCACGATCACTGACCTTATGGGAAGCCTACAGCTGGTAAATATGAATTTATGAACTCACAGGATAAGAAGAAGGGATAAAAGGTGTTGAGGTTGAGGGAGAAATTAGATTATTTGACGCTTGAAGATGTGGTTTTCCATCCATACGCTTATGATGAAGATCAAGATGATATTGATGTTGAGCTTATTGATTTCTCTCCAGTCGCAGCTTACACGGACCGTTGTTTCATCCTGGAGGTTGTACAATGTATAATCCTCGGAGAGTATTGAGACAATGTTCTTGCATTCAAACTATCCCAGATGAGGACAAATTCAACTTCAAGGTGATGAAGCGGGGAACCAAAAACACCGAACATAATTTTGTTCCCAAATACGACCCAACTCCATCTGTGGACCATTGGAACAACATGTATGAGTATGTGGTTCCTATTGAAGATTTACCTGATATCACTGATGATCCAAATGCTTGTGAAGAGGGTTACATTGAATGGTATGAAAACTGGTCTCATCCTTTGGTAATAAACCATGTCCAACAAGCTCGTGCTGAGAAAGCGAAAACGAAGATGGTTGAGAAAGAGGCTCAGAGGATTATGAAGAATACTCTGTGGTGATGAGGCTTTGGTGTTATGGAATGCGGCGGTAAGATATTTCTCTCGTCTTTTATTTCTAGTCAATTATTTATGCTTTTGATTGAAAATAGAAATAATAGTTGTTTATTTATGTTTTTGTTTTCTAAATAGAAAAAGGCTAGTGCTAAAATGTTGAAGAAACTTATGGAAAAGATCAAGAGTGGAGACTCGATGAAAACTAATGAACTGAAAGACCTCTACGGTGAATTGAGTCATGTTTTTTCACCCCCCACTGTTGATCCAATGCCGGCGAAGAGGACTCGCAAAGAAGGTGAAGGTACAAGTCATACGGTTGAAAAACAAAGCAGTGGAGAGGATACTCATGGTGACGAGGGAATTGCTAGAGCTCCAAGACGCAAGAAGGGAAAAGTTTCTCGTAGTGGTCATGGTAAATGAGTGATTGGAGTTATTTGGTTTCTTATTATGGTGAAAAATACTTATGTTGACTTTTTAACGGCGGATTTAGTTTTTTGAAGTTTGCAATATTTATTTGGTTTCATTTTATGTTGAAAAATACTTTGAAGTTTGCAATATTTAGTTATTTTGAATTCCTGACGAGTAGTTCGGTTGGATTGCAATTTTAGAGTGTAACCGAACTGAACTGTTGAACTAAAATGAAAACATGCTAAAAAATCTAGGAGAAGGTTCGGTGAAATCTCAAAAAATGGCAGGTAACCGAACTCTTCGGTTCGGTTACCTGCAGAAAAATTTCTTGTAACCGAACTCTAGTGTTCCAAAAAACATGACATTGTTCGGTTACCTGCAGAAATTTACACGGAACCGAACTCAATCCTTGAACTTCTGATTTATTTTAAAGTTTGCGTTCGGTTACCTACACATTTTTACAAGTAACCGAACTCATGCCTTGAACTTCGATTTATTTTAAAGGTCGAGTTCGGTTACCTACACAATTTTACAAGTAACCGAACTCAAGCCTTGAACTTATAATTTTTTACAGGTTAAGTTCGGTTCGATCGCAAAGAAATTGTAAAATTTCTATGTAACCGAACTGTAGGGTTAACAAAATTAGAAAGAATTTTTTTTATGTAACCGAAACTTACTGTTATTCCCATTATTTTGAGTACTGTAAGCACCGAACTATGACCTATGAGTTCGGTTGGATCGCAAACATTTTGAAACCTCAATGTAACCGAACTGTAGGGTTAAAAACATAAATTAGTTGACTTTTTTATGTAACCGAACCTTACTGTTATTCCCATTATTTTGAGTACTGTAAGAACCGAACTCTGACATATGAGTTCGGTTCGATCGCAAACATTTTTAATCCTCAATGTAACCGAACTGAAGTGTTGAACAAAAATGAAAGAATGCTAAAACATCCAGGAGAAGGTTCGGTTAACTGTTAAAAAATGGCAGTTAACCGAACTCTAGTGTTCCCAAAAAAATTACATTGTTCGATTACCTGCAGACATTTACCAGGTAACCGAACTCAAGTCTTGAACTTCTGATTTTTTTTTAAAGGTTGAGTTCGGTTACCTACACATGTTTACAGGTAACCGAACGCAAGCCTTGAACTTTTATTTTTCAAGTAACGGCTATTTTTATAGACGTTATACACCTCAGTGGTATAAATATGTGTCTCATAGTTAGCGTTTTTTCTCACAATCTTCTGAATATGACTGATAATACAGCTAAATTTACTCTAGATGAAGATCTCTCTCTTTGCAGAAACAACAAACTATACTATCCAAAGAATGGTGAAGAACGAAGAATGAATGGTATTATGAGTCAAAGTTATTGGGGGAAAATTCATGAGCAATTTTGCTCCGACACAGGAAACCCTCATAACCGTGATCATATAGCTTTGTTACTCCGATTCGATAAGATTAAAGAGAGAGTTATGGAATTTATGGCTATGTTTCGGATTGTAAGGCGGTATCGACTTAGGGGTGAAACATACGACGACATTCTTTTAACAGCAAAAAATGAATGGCGAAGATGGAAGAGAAATAATTTCAAGTATGAAGATCATTTCCGCATCCTTGTGCATTTTTTTGTAACGCGTTTTGGATATTAAATGTTATGTAATTTTAGCACAATGTTTCATTCTTAGGTTATGAATTTCATTCTTAAATGTTATGAATTTCATTCGCCATTCAAATGTTATGAATTTCTTAAATGTAATTTTAAAATGTTTCATTTTAGCACAATATTTCATTCTTAAATGTTATGAATTTCAAGTATGAAGACCAAATGCCAAAAAACACAATCTTTCATTCACATGATATTCAAAAGCATATAGATATTCTAGCCAAGGGTAAATCTAATCATCCCCAGGGGAAACTGCATGTCTGTGTATGATTTTGTTCGATTCCTCCAAAGCTTTCCACATCTCCATGTTATATCCATACATAATGCACCAACCCAACATTGTGTCGGGGTTAAATCCCGACCAATAAGAGCATCCGCATATCGGTGGCAATGGACAATTGTCTTTTAACCGGAGACCTATAAAATGGTTGTTGTTAACCAACGCAATCACCACTCTCCTATGTCTAAGTTTCTCGACACATATGTTTTTTTTGGGAGTGTATGTGAAACTACCACCTTTTGAAAAATAATGCACTACGCAATTGAAAGCCTCGGCGATTAAGTGCCCACATATCGGATAACCGCTCTTCCCATTTCATTGTCACCAAACTCTTCTCCGACATCTCATTTTGGAGGAGGGACAAAACTTAGTTGTTGCCAATGTGGATCAATATCGCTTAAAGGGATTATGCCGTGTTCATACTTAGCTATCATGTGGCGACAAGGGATTCCCATAGCTTCATCATGTTGCAAACACACACCTCATCCGGCTTGGTTCCCCATGTGTTGATCAAATACACCTCAACCATTAACCTCTTAATGCAAGCATGTGAAACATTATAGTGGAGTCCCTTGAATAACCGAAGGTCCGCCATTTTCTTGATGTTGCAACCTTTGTCTATAATATTTTTGTACTTCATGATGCGGCTTCTTTGGAACTTCTCTTTAATTCTCTCAATATCGCGGTTGAAATAACTCTCCATTGCGTTAAACACAACCACAAAATTATCGACACATCCAAAGAGATTTTTCTTCAACCGGTGGTGAGCCGATTCTACCAAACTTGTCGCTTGATTACCAAAGTGTTTATAGTTGTTGGTAAAAGCATAAACGAAACGCTTTTTGTGCGGTTCCAACCATTGCTCCACCATATACTTTATTATATCCTCCGGATATTCGGGGCTAGACCAATGTTGTCTAAATTCGGCAATATTAAGATAATACTCTTCTTCGGTGAGAGACCAAGTCAATGCCTCCCATTCCCCGGAGAAGGAAACCCATTTAGCGTGATTTATGGTGTATTCTTTATCGAATTTCTTTTTTGCTTCCTCTTGTTTATCAACCGGTAGCTTACTAATCTCTTCCAATCATTTCCTCTTAGGTGGACAAACTTGAGGCTTGCACTTATTCATCACATTGCAAATATATGAAATGTACAAAGCATATTATGTGCTAATGGGAAGACTTTCTCTATTGCGTTCATCAATGCTACGTCATTGTCCGTCATGATAACCCCGGGGATCTCATCATCTCGGTAGATCGCCTTCATTTGTTGTAACTCCCAAGTGAAACTTGGTTCTTGCTCGTCCTTTAGGAAACAAAAAGCAACGGTAAACAGTGATTTCGTCGACGTACGACCAACAATGTTCAACAATGGCATCTCGTATTTGTTTGTCTTGTAAGTGCAATCCATTATAAGAACTTCATGGAAGGATTGAGCCAATTGAACACTCTTTGGATGGGCAATGAAGAGATGAGTTATTTCTTCTTCCGGACCTACCTTCTTTTGAACTGCGTAGCCTTTCTCTTGAGCCGAAAAAAACAATTGTTGCATAACTTTTCTATTGTTCCATTCATTCCTTTTAATCGTCTCAATTGCATTGTAAATGGTGGACAAAGATGATACGTTTCCCGGGTTATCTTTCTTTAATAAGCGAAGCATTGTGGAAGGTGGAACACACAATTTCCTATATTCGACTATTTTTTCCATTTCTCGAGGATTGAGCCTTGCGGCCATTGCATGCCCTTCAAGATCATCCGGACGAGGGTGGTTATGACTACCTACCACCTTATACATAGCTAGAAACCATTTCTTCGTTGATTTCCTCTTGCTAAATACAAGCTTGAACGGACATTTGATTTTCTTTGAGCACGTTGTGTTCTTCCTCTTCGTCTTTCCTTTATACTCATAACCCTTACTCTTGTGACTAGCTTCGGGATCTCCACTTCTCTCACAAACCATTTCTAAACGAGTGTTGTTTTCTTTCCCATTACAAACCAAGACGCAATTGACTCTCTTGGCATGTTCTCTATCCCAATTCTTCACATCAATAGGTAAGTCAAATTCTAACTCATTAGCATAGTGATGAGATGTATCTTCGAACAAGATACCAATCGGATAAGGTTGATCATGCATTGGTATAGGTGGGGATTCCATCTACAAGAAATCACAAATAAGTTCGGTTACATGAAAATTTTATCGGGGAAACCGAACTACACGTTCGGTTTGTTAAGTAATTTGGCAAGTAACCGAACAAACAAAAGGAAGAGAGTTCGGTAACATGTAAATTTTATTGCAACAACCGAACTAGACACTGAAACTTCAGAATTTTTTTTGCTTGTTAGGTTCGGTTGGATCGTAGAAGCATGCAGTTTGCGATCCAACCGAACCTTATACACTTATATCAAATTAATTTGTACGTAAATTCGGTTAGTTGCGAACCAACCGAACATAACGCTGCATGCCAGAACTTCCATTGATATGGAGTTCGGTAACCTGCATGTTTGGATCAACTAACCGAACTACATCTTCAAACTAGTTCGGTTACTTGTTCATCTCACAAGGAAACCGAACAGCATCTTCAGATGAGTTCGGTTACTTGTTCATCCTCACAAGGAAACCGAACTACACCTACAAATGAGTTCGGTTACTTGTTCTTCATATATACTAACCGAACTGTTCTAAATCCAGTTCCAAATCATACATTTTTGGGGAATTTTTACCAATTTAACATACATTATCTACGTTTGCAACATACCTGTTCACCCAAATACTCATCCTCTGGTTGTGGTTGATAAAATCCATCATTTTGATCTTGAGTTTCTTCTTGAATAATACAATCACCATCTAAGAAATAAGCCAAATCGGGATCATTTTGAAGGTTAACAAATATATTATGAGAGGATGGAGATGAAGAATCAGATTCATCACTTGAATACTCAAATGGGGTGAATTGGAAATAATTTTTATTTTCCCTGTTTTTCTCCTTCATCTTCTCTAACTCTAATCTCACAAAAATTTACTCATAATAATTTACTCATCTAATAAAAACCCATCTTTTAATCTAATCTCACTAATTATTTTTAACTAAATCATTTCACTAATCATAACCTAAAATTAATTATGAGGGTAGTTTAGGTATTAATATAAATATCAGATATGGGGTGACCTAGAATTACTTCCAATGTCTTTACCCAAAATAGAACCATGGTCCCCCAAAAAAACCATGGTCCCCAGAAAACAGTTCTACTGAAAAATGCCTGAAATAATAATCGAATGAGGCCCCGAGCTAGTTAGACCTCCAAGTCCATACTTCAGGTATGCGATTAGGAGGTTATTGTCAGGTTTGCCATATCTGGCATCAACATACCCATGTTGATTAAGCCAGCCAAGTTCTGAATAAGTCAGAGCACCGAGGAAGCATGTTGCGCCATTTCATACCAAGATGTTATCTGTATAACTCTTGCTAGGAAAAGACTTACAGTAGATGTTTGAGAACTCGAAGATCAAATGCTTAGTAGGACAGCCGTGAAATTACCAATTGCAAAAAAATTCTTGCATCCTCTAAATCTAAGGTGGGAATATTGTTTCTTAAAAATGTATGAAGTAATCATTCTAACAGAAATTGGTGATTGACCCGTTGGATACGAAATATTAAGGTAGACAGTCAACTATCGTCAAAACTAGCAGATCCGTATATTATTTCTAAACAACTCCATGCATCATGATATTATTTCCAAACAACTCCATGCATCATGTATAAGTTGTTTTTCGTAGTCAATGTAATTTTATTGACGACGTGTCGTTCGAACATTCTCATGCTTTCTCACTTTCTTGTGATATAATATAACATACAGTGAAGTTATGAGGATCCTATTTCAAATGAATGTATGTAAACTTTAAACAATAATGCATGAAATGTCTAGGGCCGTAACAATGTCTATAGTTCCTCTATAGCGAAATTTGATCACCATGTTTTTCTCCACGCTTGACATTTCTAGTTTAAAATGCAAAACTTCAACTTCATGTTTTTTTTGTTTCTCTTATCTAATGAAGACAATTGATCTTCAATTGAAGCATTTTGACCACTCCGAGTAATTGCTGTAACATCAACATTCAAATACAACAAACATTTAATGAGTTAGTGATATATTGTTCAGTTGAATTTGATGCACATACGTTGTTTTATGTGTTCTTGTTTCCCATCATCCAGATTTGGTGCAGGCTCCAGAAAAATCTTTGGTTCACCAATGAGTCCTAATCTAACTTGTCTGATTCTCACCTTAGTTTTTAAAAAAAAAAATTGTTCAGCTCAGATGCCAAACTGGTGCTACAGGAAATCACAGTCTTAGAAAAATAGAACTTTCACATGATGGAACTGGAATGGTCGATTTTTAGACACACACCAACTTTGTGTTTCATATGGTAAATTAAAGTTCTGAGATACATGACAGAGCTATCAGTCTAAGGAAGTTAGACCTACCGATTTCATGCAAGACAAAAATTAAATATAACCTTCTCAATTCCTAGTAAAACATGTTGCTCCTCGAAGTGTAGTTCCCAATTTCTCTAAGATATACATAATCAAACCGAACAAAACGAAAAATTAAATTTTAATTTTTCAACTTCTGATTAAAAAAAACATTACCTCAAAGTGACCAATTTAATTAGTAGTTCCAACCAATGTAATAATTTATGCACAACATCAGTTAAGAAATGCACCAGCCACCAAGTACAATTAATTTGTCTGTGCTGCACAAAAATACAACAGGACTTCAAATACACATTTCAGATAATGATATTTGAATTTTCAGAGCAACCGTAGACGACTACAAATATTAAGTAGGGATCAGATCACATAATATTCAAATTATCAAAAACAAAATGTAAGGTACACACAAAAGGCAGGCAAATGTCAGTACAGGAATTTCGAATTTCTTTTTGATTTCATAAGAAGTTTAACAGCATCCGTATAAGCCAATTGGATAGAGTCCTTCTCAGCTACATCTTGTCAAAAGAAACAAAACAGAATAATGCACATGCAACTTTCCAGTTCACCCGATATATATGAACACCGACATTAATGACTGCCATATGATAATGCATGACTATGTAGTTACCTCTACTTGAAGCTAGCCGAGCATCAACATAAATTGTAATAGTATTAGTGTATAGTTTGAATTGGGTTAGCATGAATACATCTAACAGGATATAAGGATCGTGTAAATAACCTTAGATGTACGAATGCTAACCTTGTTCAACTATGAGCAGCAGTTTCTCCCTCTATAGCATGGAGAGTTCGACAAATTTTCCTTCATCTATCCTCTAAATCAGATTCACAGTTTGCATAAGTGAGAGGATACCATTAACCTAACCAATGTAAAATACACGTACCTTAGAGCTACCCCTAACATGAAGATACTACGCAATTGCTGACTACAACTCCTTGGCTTTGTCTTCATGAGATTCAAAATTCTTAGGGCCAGATCTTGAGCTTTTGATAATTTCAGCCTGCTTTGAGAATTTCTTAAGCATTGACGCAGAACCATCCTGTAATTTAAAACAATGTCCAAATTAAATACACTGAATGACATAAACTAAACATACAACCAATCAGCGAAGAAGAAGAAGACATGATAGCAGTTCCATCTAGAATATCTGGTAAAGACAAACAATTCGGAGTCACAGGTAATTAGTAGAACCCGATTTTGTTGCATATTTGGAGTAAAGAACAGAACCTATATTTTCTGCCTTGTGGACTTTGTTGTTCTGGTTCTTTTATTAAACATGATAACTGAAGCAATTATACGAATGCTACTAATTTGTTCAGCTTTGTAGAATGCCCTGGTGTAAATACCCCAGCACCTCACTTTAATATAATTTGTAAGGGTAGGAGGTAGTCCTGATCCTTTCAATATTATCATACATGAAGATACAGATTAAAAAATGATGAATTTAGATTTTTACCAATATTTCGTTTTCGAAATTCCATAGTTACTCTATGGATTAAAACAAAATGTAAGCTATGAATTCCAGGTTTAGACTTTTACCTCTGTCAGTGGGTTATGATACATCGTGATCTAAGCTCAAAAAATAGATTAAAAAGAGAATAAGAGAGGAAAAAAGGGAAAGAACCCTAACTATTGGACCAAAAAACTCTAGCCAGATTGAACCAAAAGAACCCTAATATACTTGATAACTTCTATGAATAAGCTCAAATCATTAAGATCGTTAAGAAAAGGTACCTGCAAAACAACAAAACAATCAAAAGCATTTAGAAAAAGTTTTAATGAAGAAACCCAAGATATCAGTAGAGAAACAATCGTGAGAGAGAAAGAGTGAAAGAGAAAAAAGATTATGGTACGTATATTACATGGAAAGTACTCATCACCTACCCGATCTCTTGTGCCGATAAAAACACCCAAAAGATTTCAAAACCCACATATTCTATTGATCTATATTTTCTCAAATCGAATCAAAAGTTCTAGAATTCGAGCTTTGTTCAGCTTTTAACCATAGCTCTTTAAATTGTATCAAATTATATATACAATTAGTGAGGCCGTGATTGGATTTCATTTTTGACGTGGCATTTCATTTATCGGATAAGTTTTACTACTCTATTTTATTTCCAAATTTTTTCTCTCTCTCTTCTTTCGACTTCCCCTAGAAACGAAAAAAAATGGAACCCTAGATTTAGTTTCAATCTTCTTCGGCGGATTTGATTCAGTCGGGGGTTTGATTCTAATATCTCGATTTCGTTTTGGAGGATTCTCATCTCAGATCCGATACTATTTTATCCAATATTCATCTCGATTTCAATCTTAACTTTCCCAATTTTCTTCTTCTTCTGCTGGTGTCGCTGGAGCTGCGGATCGAAGTTTTGAGGTATAATTTGTGCTCAGTCATTCCATCTTTATTTCAATTTAACACTCAAACAAGGTCTAGTAAATCTAGGGTTTAAAGGGTTTAGAAACAGCAAACTAAAAAGTAGTAATTCCATGAGAATTTTTATAATCAACTTTCGATTACAACATTTAAAGGTATAATTTCTGCTAATTATAATGAAGATAGAGCAGTTTCAGATTTATGAAACCATAGCTGGCGAATACTGTCTAATTTGATTTTCAGGTTATGAACGGAGACTCACTTATCTCAATTACTAGCTCTCCCTTAATGACATCAAAATATTTCTTAATTGGGTCCCAATGTAAATCTTGTTAGGACTTAAGGAACAAATGGAGTCTTGTTTTGGGGGATTAGAGTAGAATGTGTTCCTTATGCACTGATGATGGAAACTAGGGTCAAATCCAATGATTTAATGCTTCCTTTGTTGATATCAGATTTTCAATTTTAAAAACATGGAATTAGATTACAATGTTTTGTCTTGCACGAAGAAAATGTAGCCACGAGTAATGAACCTTAGCTTCTTTTGTTTTTGAAACCTGGTTAGATACTGTGACCTCTGTTTGCGAGACGTTAATTTCCTTTGTAATTTCCTTTCGATAGGTTGGTTGGGTCTACAAACATATGAGAAACCGTACTCCGGTCTCCCATGATCATCTTAATGACAGTCCTGTTTTATTCCAATTTTATATCTTATCAATTCTCTTGTTATTTTCTTCTAACTAATCCTGCCGAAAAAATTGTGTATTAAGTGTCTGTTTGCTTGTGTTCCTTCTTTTCCTTACTGCTCTACGTGTTTGAAATGAACTTTCAAAGTTTCCATAATGCTTGTACGGGAACCAGTAACTATTTACTAGAACTCTTTGTTCGACTATACATTCTGAAATACCTTTAACTTCTACTAGTTAGAAATGGAATGTTGCGTCATTCAACAATTACTAGTGACTACTAACTTTTTTGGGGCACAAATGTTGCAGACTCTGTATTCTATTAGTTTGACAAGGTGTTTTGATGTTCATAAGCAAGTTTTAAATGCCTGAAAAAACAAATCTGCAAAAGAGAAGGTTGTTTTCAAGAGAACCATCTATAGAAAGTGAAGTTTTAATGGTGTTAGGCATCTCTTCTGAATCAAATGATATGACTGATCTGTAAGAATGTTTACTAATTCTGTGATGAGCACAAAAGTGAATTTAGGTGTTAACCATCTATAGGAGTGTAACTGTGTTATTTGTGTCGTCATTTACCACCTAGATATTGAATGTTTGTTTGCTTGGAATATGTTTACGAGATATTTGAACTACTTAGATTCTATCACCATTGCTTATGGGTCTACAAACATATGAGAAACCGTACTCCGGTCTCCCATGATCATCTTAATGACAGTCCTGTTTTATTCCAATTTTATATCTTATCAATTCTCTTGTTATTTTCTTCTAACTAATCCTGCCGAAAAAATTGTGTATTAAGTGTCTGTTTGCTTGTGTTCCTTCTTTTCCTTACTGCTCTACGTGTTTGAAATGAACTTTCAAAGTTTCCATAATGCTTGTACGGGAACCAGTAACTATTTACTAGAACTCTTTGTTCGACTATACATTCTGAAATACCTTTAACTTCTACTAGTTAGAAATGGAATGTTGCGTCATTCAACAATTACTAGTGACTACTAACTTTTTTGGGGCACAAATGTTGCAGACTCTGTATTCTATTAGTTTGACAAGGTGTTTTGATGTTCATAAGCAAGTTTTAAATGCCTGAAAAAACAAATCTGCAAAAGAGAAGGTTGTTTTCAAGAGAACCATCTATAGAAAGTGAAGTTTTAATGGTGTTAGGCATCTCTTCTGAATCAAATGATATGACTGATCTGTAAGAATCTTTACTAATTCTGTGATGAGCACAAAAGTGAATTTAGGTGTTAACCATCTATAGGAGTGTAACTGTGTTATTTGTGTCGTCATTTACCACCTAGACATTGAATGTTTGTTTGCTTGGAATATGTTTACGAGATGTTTGAACTACTTAGATTCTATCACCATTGCTTATAAGCGCTTCTTTTGTTTTTGAAACCTGGTTAGATTGTGCACTACTATTTGCGAGACGTTAATTTCCTTGCTGGATTCACTTGTACATCATCTACTCTCATTTTGCTTCAACCTAATTGCATCTGAAGACCTATTCAGGTTAGTTACTAAGTTTACTCAAATTTTGTTTTTCCTTTTCACTGCTAGGAGAAACTAATGTAGACAGCATTGTGTTCACTGACAAATTCTATGCCTTATCTGCACTAGGTTTTCTTTTGACTCCGATGAATCAATATAATGTTTTGGGTTGCTTAATGTTTTGTATTTGATTTGTCTAAGGAAGTGGTGACTTTTTATCCTCTCATTCGATCAACTTAGCAGGGGAGGATGCTTGCTGGATTCACTTGTAAATCATATACTCTCATTTAGCTTCAACCTAATTGCAACTGAAGACCTGTTCAGGTTAGTGACTAAATTTACTCAAATTTTGTTTTTATTTTCAATTTTAAAAACATGGGATTAGTACTCGTTTTGTAATTCAATAACTATGTATGTTACTTAATATCTTGATCGATCAAATTGTTTGATGTATGCATAAGTCGCTCAGATTACATTTAGGGGTTTTTAGGTTGGGTTTGAAAACTGGCAAAGAATTCTCTAGGTTAAAGTCCTTTTCTTTAAGTGGTTTTTCTGTGTTTAGGAGTCTGATGCTTCTACCCTTAGCAGTTGATTACAGTTTGGTGTTTTGATGAGATATGTTTGTCAAGGGGAACAAAGGAGTGTGTACAATCTAGCAGTTCCCTGCAGTTAACCACAAATGCAATAAACGAAAACGTAACACTTCCACAGATGAGGTAGCTGACAGTGAAAGGCTATATCCTAGTGATGCAGTTGGTAAACCATATCGGTTGTCTAGTATTCATATCCAACAAGTGCGTAAATCAAAATATTGTAATGTTTGAGCACTTCATTCATTAGCAACTGCAAGCAGATTATATTCGACAAATTTGGGCGCCCTTGTGATATCGGTTCAGAACAATTTGTGACAGAAATTGGAAAGATAGTATGGGCACATTCTCGTCCTGCAATTGATTCTTGGACGGTTGTTTCAGAAAGCATCAAAGACGATATATGGAACAACGTCGCTGTGAGTGAATTGTTCTTATTTGATTTGCCTTTATAATTTTTATGATCAGTACATGATAAAATGGAAGGTTAAGTATGAGGTTGCTGAAATTTAATTTGCCTCTATTATAATTTTTAATTTGCAGGTTAAGTACGAGGTAGCTGAAATTTATAAGCCTAACATACTGACGAAGGCGAACGTTTTTTGGAGAAACTGGAAGCATCAGCTTCGACATGTGTTGGATAAGTATGACACTATTGCCGAGATGAAAAGAAATATGCCTGAACGCTTAATTGCAAAAACAGAAGATTGGGAAAGTTTTGTTGATTTCTGCAATACTGATGAGGATAAGAAACGTCGTGCAGCTGGTAGAAAGGCTAGAGAATCTGTTGAGCTACTACAATCATGTTGCAGGAAAGGAATTCTCGCACAATATACGACCTGGTAAATTACTACATATCTTCCCTTATGTTTTATTTTGACTACCTTTCTTGTCTGAATTACTTACTCAGCTGTTGGAACCTTTTCATTAGAGTAACTTATTCCCAGTCCATAAGGGTTTAGGAACCACAAAGGGTTCATTTCTACTATGTTCTGCCATCCCACTTTTTAAGATAACAGAGATATGGAACATCATGCATTTTTCATTTCGTCTGCAGCATTGCAGCACAACGTTATATGCATCCTGAGTCCACTGTTTACTTGGATGGAAGAGTGTTTCTACCACTCATAATAAATTAGCAGCAATCTGAACTGTAGTCGATAATGAGATCAATCATGATTCACTCTTTGGTTCGATAAATAATGTGTTTGTTTGTCATTCATTAATTGCAGGAAAAGGAGAGTCCAACGGGTGAAATTAACAGATTGTGGTGTTTGCGACAACCTATGTAACCATGACCATAAATGATCCCGCATCCACATCCGCCTCTGATGTTAAAATTGTAAGACTAAATCAAATTCTTATGATTTTGTATGTGACTTTGTCCTTGCGTGAATAGAGAACTCAAATTTCTCTATCAGGCTATTGGATAAGTAATTCCTTCTGTATGTAGTTACATCTAGATTATTTTTGATCTTGTAGAGGAAAATTAAAGAACTCGTAGATGCTGATCCAAAAGGTCAGAATGATATCGACAATGATGCTATTGCTAAGGTAATTAAGAACATAGTTAGTATATCTTTTGTGAATTTTAATCTTCTCCACTGGTGAACGGAGTACCCTTACTTCCTTACTTTTAATGTCTCGTTCTCAGACATGTGGGCGTGATCAAAAAGGTTATGTACGAGAAATGGGAGGAGGTGTTACCAAGACCCAGATGCATGCTTCGGCATTAAGTAGAGAGACTCTTCGTAAAGTACAACAAGAAAACAGAAGTATGCGGTCTCGTACTCCAAACACAAGTTGGGACACTCGTGCAAAGATGTATTTCATCGTCATCGTCATCTAATCAGGTACAATCAATATTAAATCTTAGAAAGTAATTTGTTAAATTCATAAACAATCTGGAAAAGCATAAACAAAGATGTAAGGGTGATTCCATGCTTGTCATTCATTCACATTAGATTGGAATTTTGAAATTTCCTGTTTATGTGAGAAATCACCTTGTTCATAGTCATTTTGAATTAGTTATTGCTAATAACTACAGTAGAGATCCGACTAGTTAATACTTTCTGACTCGTACATCTTAGCATTCACCTTATTTAGTATTGCTGAACCTTTTTTTTGTTTGGTATTGCTGCATCTAGGCGCCCGATGAGTCCAACCTGCCTGCTGCTAGCAACTGCTTCATTAAAAACTTTAGAGGGAGAACCATTGCTTTGGGAACTTTCAATAATGCTGCTACCCCAATGGAGCATGTGTATATATGTGTTGAAGAAATATTTGACAGAGATGCAGAATTATATGATGAAGATGGAACTCTTGGTGATATCATGCTTGGGCAGGTGATCAATTGGCCGAAAGGAAGTGTTCATCCTTATCGGTAATAAACCATGTCACTGTAGTTTTAGACTTTAGCACCGTAGTTTCGAAAGAATTTACTCTTCTTGTCTGTTGTGGACTTTTCTTATGCCGTCTTGTTGGATGTTGTTTGGACGAAGAATCCGTTTGAGGTTAAACATTTACGATTTATGGAAATTTATTTTGAAGTTAAGAATGTCTTAATGTTTCTTTTAATTACTAATTAAAAGATAAAAAAATTATTTATATAATTATCAAGAATAATTTACAGGCTAATAAATCAATTTTGAATTGATTGACAAACAATGTCTGTCAAAAATTACTGACAAGCATAGCCTGTAGTTTATCATTAATTTTTATTGACGGTAGGTTACCATCAAATGAGGTTTTTGACACCTTAAAATATGACAGGCCATCTGACAGGAGAGGACTGTCAAAAACCTGTATTATTGACAGACCTGACCTGTCAAAACTACCCTGATTTGGCGTAGTAAAAGGAATACGATAACTGTCGTGGGATGAACCCAAACGAACCCAGTTGCTGTAAAAAATGACCCCAAATCTGCCTAATAAAGAAACAGTGAAGGAACAAATGCTCTACTGACTCCTCACTGTTATTACAAAACGCGCAAATGTTTACTACTGTCATACCCCTTCTAGACAACATGGAGAGAGTAGGAATAGCTCTATTTGCAGCATCCCACACTAAGAAACTAATTTTAGGAGGAATTGTCTTATTCCAAATGTATTTATTAGGAAATTTAGAAGATATGATTTGTCCTTGATCATGCAAGCATAGCAAGAACTAATAGAAAAGGTACCTTTTGGATTGGTGCTCCACTCTCGTTTATCATCGTCTGCAGTAAGCCCTCCTTGATCATCTAAAAGTCTCCAGAACCCCATAACCTCCTGAATCTCCAGGTTTTAAGCCTTCTACGTGGACCAATGTTCCCACACCACCCATTCCCATTTTCATTGTTCATGTCTTAAACTATAGTTTCCTTCCTTCTACTGACTTTCCGTAGATTTGAAAATTACTCTTTAACTATAGTGTTTTTTCATGACACCAAACATCGTCCCAAAAATTAGTTCTATTTCCTCTTCCAATTAATTTAAAATTAGTTCTATTTCAATTCAATTAGAGTAGACCTAAACCCTAACAGATGCCTCTATAGTGGATTAGTAAATTTTAACACGCACTACCTGCGTTCGAAACTAGTCGATACGAAAGCAAAATCAAAATGGAACTTAAAAATGAAAAGCTCACACTCCACCAGCAACAAGAGATTTGCAGATACGAACAAGTGCATGTTCAAGAGGAGCTTTAATAACACCTTCTTCACTTGCAGCTAAACTAACCATCCCGGATTTCGTAACTATACTTTGTGATGATGCCTTTTTAAGAAAGAAAAACTGGTGATTTTGATCAAAACTTCTTCCTTTTTTTTCTTCCAATCTTTATATTGTCTCTCAAGAAAAATTGTTTGTTTTTTCTTAACCCTATTGACGGTATTATTGTTTATTTTTGAAAGCTGTTTTTAGGCATACCAAATTATTTTCCCATCTAGGACGACTTGATAAGGGGCAACTAATGGTAGTGCATTTACTTATATACCCTCGAACAATTTAAATTACTAATATATCCTTATCCTTAAAAAAAATAATTAAAATCAAAATCAATAAAATCAAAATCAGTTTCCTATCATATACATCTCTTCTTCTTCCTTCTTCCTTTTGCTCAACCCTCGTGAACCGTCGACAATTTTTTTTCATCGCTATAATTAATCAACTGATTGAAAAAAAACTCCTAAAATGGAATTAGAAGGTATTTATCACAAATCCATCTCTTATTTTATTGTTTATGATTGATTGAATAGGTTTAATTTAGAAAAAACTAGAGTTTTTTATGGTTACAGAACAAAGTTCGGCTGATTAGGGAGATGAATTATGAGCCGAACTGTTCATTGTTCTTCGTTCTGAAAGTGTTTATGAACAGTTCGGCTCATACGATTTTCATTATATAAACCGAACCATTAACATTTTTTATTCCAGAACTCTCGGCAATAGGTTCGGCTTACAATGAAAATTTCATATAAGTCGAACCAGTGTCTAACAAATGGGTTGGAAGTGGAAAATATATGTTCGGCTCATACGATTTTCATTATATAAGTCGAACCAATAACAATTTTTATTCTAGAACTCTCAGGAATAGGTTCGGCTTACAATGAAAATTTCATATAAGCCGAACCAGTGTCTAACAAATGGGTTGGAAGTGGAAAATATATGTTTGGCTCATACGATTTTCATTATATAAGCCGAACCAATAATAATTTTTATTCTAGAACTCTCAAGAATAGGATCGGTTTACAATGAAAATTTCATATAAGCCGAAGCCGTTTCTAACAAATGGGTTGGAAGTGGAAAATACATGTTCGGCTCAAAGGATTTTCATTATATAAGCCGAACCATTAACAATTTTTATTCCAGAACTCTCAACAATAGGTTCGGCTTACAATGAAAATTTCATACAAGCCGAACTAGTGTCTAACAAATGGGTTGGAAGTTGAAAATATATGTTCGGCTCTTATCTAAACAGTTTCAGTAAGCCGAACTGTTCATCAAGGCATTGGTTCAGCTCATAGATGTAAGCCGAACCTCTTCCTGGTTCGCCAAACCTCAATGAAAAATAAAAATTTTTGATAATTTCGAGCTATAAAAGTGAGATTAAGCATAGTATAGAAGTGTACGTGTGTATTAGAAGCATTGGGTTCCTCATCAATGTCTTCATCATATGGATTTGGCTCATAAAACGCATCATATTGACTTTGTGTTTGAGTTTGAGTTTGTGTAAAATCATTCTCATAATCTAAGAAATCAGCCATTTGGGAATCATTGTTGTAGTTGATGTGTTTTTTCCTAGGTTTTTTAGATGAATAATGACCCTCCTCATCCTCCATTAAATCAACAAATAAAATTTCTCACTTTCTCCTTCTCAATAAAAAAAAATTCCCCCAAAATTTTTCATCTAACACAAATAAACCTTATAATTCCGAAAATTATCTTAATCACTAAACAAAAATTTTAATCACTAATCCTGTTAACACTAATACATAAAGGGAAGATTTGTCATTATAAAAAAATTTGGTTAAGGGGTTTTCTGATTTTGTTATTTGACATCCCTTTTTGAAATTGTTAAGTATGCTTAGAAAGAAAGTGGTATGCCTAAAAATAGCCTTCTTACTTTTGCCTTTTCTTTTTTATCGGCCCATGCAATTCTCGAGAAAGCCCAAAGATATTCTTAATCTGTTACCCATTGCTGCATAATATACGTAGACTGGATAGACAGACTTTCGAAAGATTTCATGATACTAAAGTACGTTTTATTTTTATTTTTCGTTTTTCTTGTTATCAACAATCACAAAAATGCATCACTCTCTCCCTTCAACCCTTTGAACGAAATGCGAAAAAAGAAAACAAAATCAATGGACCGACCCCATCGTCTCCACCCGTAGGAACTACGAGATCACCCCAAAGACGCCTTCGACATCCAGGGGTCACATACCGACCATAGAATCCTGTTCAATAAGTGGAACGCATTAGCTGTCCACTCTCACATTGGGCAGCAAGGGTCGGAGAAGGGCAACCACTCATTCTTAAGCATTGCAGCTTCAACGTTAAATTAAATGTAAAAGCTACAAGTTTTAATTGATTGAATATACATGTTTTGCTACATAAAACTTGAGTATGTAAAATACCATCCATTACGGGATACACACCTTACGGATGTATGAATGTAAGATGCGTAGGCGGAGATAAATTCTAATGTGACGTACAGTAAAAATTCTTTAAATTAATAGGTTTGGGACCAGAAAATTTTATTAAGTTATAGAAATTATTAATTTAGCGAGTTAAATTTTAGCTTGTGCAAGCCTAGTTGGGATCATCAAATTTTATTATTTTAAAGAGATAGTTAATTTAACGGGTATTAATTTAAAGAGTTTCTACTGTAGTTCATTGCCGTTTGAGAATATATATCGTGTTAGGAAATAAGTGGATTTGTTGTGGGTTTTTCCCACATTGAGTGGGTTTCTTAATTTAGGGTTGATAGAGTTTAGGAAAAAATTTAGTTTCCTAATAGGAGACTAACATTTGGTGGTCAAGTTTGGGTTCTATATATATATATATATATATGACTAGAATTGAAGGTATGCAGACATCCAACATAGAAAAGTGGTAAATCCTTGTGCTTAGAATTTTGGTCTCTTTGCTACTGTGAAGGTCAATGTCGGTGTAGGAGAAAAACTTGTAGAGAAATGATTTTGGTGTTCTAGTGTTTAAGGTTTAGGGATTTGACCTAAACCAAGTTTCCAGTGTTTTCATGTTTTTCCTCTATTAGTAGCAGCTATGAAGAACGTATAGAAGATAAGACACGAGACTGGTTTGGCGATTGGTTTAGAGAGTTGGTTTTTATGGTTTCTTCAATGGTGTTCTTGGGTATATCTTGTTAACTCTTTGACTCTTGTCTTGGGTTGCGGAAAGAGCATGTAATGGTATTTGATTATAATAAAGTTTTTCTGATGGTTTAAGCCTGTTATTCACATTGGAGATGTCTTATGGTTTGTTTCAGATACACGGTAATCATGACATGTGCTGGAGTATGATGTTGAAGATAATTCTTCCTTTCTGGGTTAGAGTTCAATATGTTAGCTTATTGTTAGGTGCTAACGGTGATTCCTCTGGATGGTTCTCTTAGTGATCAATTGTGGAGTCTGTGCAAGGATTCATTGATGGTGGTTGAAGATTCTCATGTTATTTGTGAAATGTGGCCAGTTTCACAAGTGTTCTTCGTATAGAATATGTTTGAAGACTTTTATCAACATCGTGGTGTTTTGGTCGAAGAGATGGTTCTATGAAGATGGAAGTTCGGGTTTGAGATTCAAAAGTAATTCTACGGGTATATAGAGACGGTAAACAACTCTGGTGGAAGACGGAGGTAATTTCCTGTGATCGTCTCATGCTTGAAAGTATGATCCAAGGTGGATATTGTTAGGAAATAAGTGGATTTCCTATTGCGGGTATTTCCCACATTGAATGGGTTTCCTAATCTAGGTTTCATAGAGTTTAGGAAAGAGTTTAGTTTCCTAATATGAGACTAATAATTGGTGGCCAAGTTTTTGTTCTCTATATATATGACTAGAATTGTAGGTTTGCAGACATTCAACCTAGAAGAGTGGTAGATCCTTGTGTTTAGGGTTTTGGTCTCTTTGTTGGGAGGATCATGTGTTACTGTGAATGTCAGTATCAGTGTGGGAGAAAAACTTGTAGAAAGACGATTTTGGTGTTCTAGTGTTTAGGGTTTAGGGTTTTTACCTAAACCAAGTTTCTAGTGTTTCCATGTTTCTCCTCTGTTAGTAGCAACTATGAAGAAGGTGTAGAAGAGAAGACACGAGGCTTGTTTGACGAATGGTTTAGAGAGATGGTTTCTATGGTTTCTTCAATGGTGTTCTCGGGTATGTATTGTTAACTCTTTCACTATTGTCTTGGGTTGCGTAAATAGCATGTAATGGTCTTTGATTAGAAAAAAAATTCTGGTCACTACACCAAATTCAGGAGATAGCAACAGATCTAGAGTTGTTTCTAATTAGCAACAAAAAAAGTCAGTTGTTAAAATTTGGCAACAACTTACTTCTGTTACTAAATTCGTATGCTGAGACTATGTTGCTATTAGCAACTGCGGAGAAAATAGGCGTGCCAACAATTCGTGTGGATGGAAACACTTTTAGGTATTTTTTAGCTCAGTCAACTGGAGTTGTTTTGAAACTGAAATATTATTCCAACCCTTAAACCCTATTCTTATACTATCACTTTCTTCTTTACTTTACAAACATTATACTCGCTTGAGAAAACATTCAGCAGCCGTGAGCCCTCTCTTCCGTTTCTCTTTCTTCCTCTAGATCTACAGATTCTCAATCTTTAAGATTTTTTTGATCACTATCTCTTACTGTTTATATCTCAGTTTCTTCCTTTTGTGTTCTTACTTAGGTTTTGATTTTGTGTCCGACTTATGGTGTTTGTTTGAAGCGACGAAGAACACCCAAATCCCAGAAGACGGACTTCTCTTAAAACATAATCATCAACGGCTGACAGTTACCAGAATCTGGGTGATATGGGGTAATTGTCTCCTTTATTTTTTTTATCGATTTTCCCCAAAATTTCAATTAGGGTTTCCAATTTTCAGCAATTTAGAGCTTTTGAAATCGATTTTTTGAACTCACAGATACGAGGATGATATTTATATTTGAGCAATCATCAATTTCAGATCTTATTTTTGATTCTTTTACTTAGGTTCAAACTTTGTAAGAACTACAAGAGATTTCCTTAACAATAATCGATGGGAAGCTCATTCTATTAGATACTATTGATCACCGGTTTTGCTTTTAAATCTTTTCAAGAAATCGTAAACTGCAGGTTTTATTTTTCTATTCTTTTACCTTAAATAAATGTTTATTTCAGTTTCTGATTGCATAGTTATTGCGGTTAATTGATGTTGAAATCTTGATTTTGGTGCAGGTGCATATTCAGAAATACTTGGGCATAGTTCGAAGAAATGGGTTGCTTATTCTTTGTTGAGTATATATGGTTTACTTTGTGAAATTATTTATGCTGATTTCGTAGTATATTTGTGGTATGCAATTGGGACTCCTGATGTTTTGAGAGCTCTTATTGTTGCTCAAGTTAGTCGAAGATTTCTTTCCTGGTGTAACAAACAAAATCCTTAAATCTAATTATGAATAATAACTTATAATTACATCTGGATAGCCCTAACTGATGGTTTTCTTTTTGGTGTGTTTAGGTGGAGGATAACATCTACAACTTCACAAATCAAGAGTTACACTGCATCATAAGTTCATCTGCGTCATAGTATTTTTCTCTCTATTCATTTATCTGTGTTTGATGTTCTTGTTTGTGAGGTGGGTTTATCTTTTTTAAATAAAGAGTTTTCATGATTTTTGCTTAAGGTCTACTACTTCATTCGGTACAGCCTCCGGCCGCAAATAGAATTTTCTTTTCAGTAATTGAATTTGTTTATCAACTATCATGTGCAACAACTGCAATCAGCTCTATGAAGTGTTGACCAAGGTTCAGCAGACGATGATACTGATAAGAACCAAAGGTATCAATCAATGCTGCAATTTTCTGCAAATCTTCTTTTTCGGGTAAAACAACAATAAAGAAACTCTCAGTCTGTACAAGGCCCTATTAATTATCAATGGGAACTGCTTCATGTTGGGTAAGTTATTCTTGCGTATTTTGTTTTTGTTTTATCTGTTAGCATTCATGTGTTTTTTTTTTACCCTGAGTCTTGTTGTGTCTGATTTACAAATCATACTTTCACGGCCTCATGGTTGTACAATCTAAATGTAGGTATAGGATATCCCTTTATTGCATGGCCTCAGTTCACAATTTGTATCCCTTTAGGATTTCCTAATTCATGCTTTACTGAGGGTGCTTCAAGTGTCGATTATTTTAGGATTATATCCCCTTAATTTGTGCAAAATTTGTTTGTTCCCTAATATTAATATGAAAACTAGCCACTTCCATTGTTTGAGCCCACTCTTTTCTTGAAACATTTTCTTTCCTGCTCATGTTTCACAAACTTACTTCTATTTATTTTTTATTCTTTTGCTTCTTATCTGTTTTAGGGCAAATATGATGTTGCAGACTCGATTTTCTCAAGTTCGGACACCTGATGCGGTGACACCTCTACCTCAGATATGTTGCATATCATCTTGGAGGACCTTGACCTCCTCATACTCAATAGATGTATTTTAGTTAAGGTGGTCCTGTATTTTTTCGATAACCTGCAACTTATCGTTTCCAACCCCAACTATCATGGCATTGAGTAGGTGGTACACGCATTGAAGAGAATTTTTTTTTCATGGATACCGTGATATGTGTGTATCATATATTGGGAGTGAATACGATGTCGCTTGGATATAAAATCTTAGACGAATGGAGACCTTGGTTTCTCAATAATCGAGTTGTTGGGTAAGTTACATCTGTCATTCTGTAGCAATGTGCTTACAATTTATATACATTTCTTCAATAAATACTTAATGTATCTACTGTAAAAAAATTTATGAATTATTGTCATCAACTCTTTGATCACGATAGTATTTCCCTTCTTGTTATTGTGTTGTTTTAGGTACCTTCAAGGCTATGACAATAATTTCATGTTCCTCACTATAAAGGTAAGATACATAGAAAACCTCATGAGTCCTGCTTTAGTTACCTTTCTTTTGCATAAATTTGAATACTGAAACTAGATATTAAGATATCAAGGATTTGCATATGGCAGAGTAGACTGGGGACTAGGATTCACAGGTTGACGTTTTCTCTTATAATGTTAGTGACATTAGGAATTATAGAACATATCAAGGATTTTTCATATCAACATTTGTAGATACAATATGATCAGATGATCACAGACAACTATATCTAACTTGTCAGACATTGAAGTTTAATGGCTAGTTAGAACTGTCCGACTCATTAGTATTTCCACTATATGTCGAAAGGACTGTTCACCATGTGGTGATACTTAAGTTACTTTTATACTGTTGAAGTTGTTTTGCCTTCCATAATATTGAAGACTACAAGCTTATACAGTTGGAATTTTCTTCTGTTTTCGCTTCAAATAATTGTCTTACAGAGTTGAGCATAGGTATTTGAGATATATCTATATCTTGAAATGGTTCTTACCTATACAGAATACTTTTTATTCTTTCAGACTTCCAAATACAAGAAGGGAAGTTGGATATTGAACCAGGTAAACCTAGTCTCGCATTTCATTTTAGATCGCCAATCAACAATCACAACAGTTCCATGTATATTATAGTTTAGACCACATCACTCCATTTATATATAGTTCTCCATTCTTGCTAGGGAAAATGGCACCCCTAACAAGCTTCAACTTTACGTAGGTTTCTGATTTTTTCATGCTTGTGTAATTTGTAGTTTGTCGATGAACAACATAAGAAGATGCTTGTCCTACCAGTGATGAGAAGCAGTCGATTAAGTTCCGGCTTTGGCTTTGATGAGCTTTGTCTTCTAAAACATATTAAGGTTAACTTTTGTATGATTATGCTTGGGTTATGATAAATTAGGTCACCCATCCATGTATGAATCTCAACATTGAACATTATATGTCAATTTAAAATTTTATCATCTCAGTGGTTACTTGTTATACTTAAACACACTCATATCTCCAACTGTGATACTTAAAGTTCATATTGATGATTTTTTTTCCTGATGAAATCTTTATGAATCTCTGTGGGCTATTAGATTGCATTGGTACAACTGAAGAATCAATTATAATCGCATGTTGAATGTAAGGAATTGAATGAATCATCAGAATAGAGAAGAATCAAGGTTATTACAGGGGCTATTGCAGAATAAATTGGGAGGGAGATAGATTTTGACAAGGACAACGAAGACTTGACCTTTTTTTTGTTGTTGCAAAAATTTAGCAACAGCTAAAACATGTTGCTAAATCTAAACTAGAACAAATATATCCCGTCCTGATTAAATTAAAATATCATGGAGAAACTCCAAAATTAGCCTTAGTGTAGCAAAAACTTCCTCTTGTTGCTAAATTTTCATATCGCTACAGTTAATTTCTGTTGCGACTGCCGTTGCTGACCGAAATTAGCAACAGAGCTGGAGTTGTTGTGAAAAACTGCGAGG
The DNA here is from genome assembly GCF_003573695.1 of Papaver somniferum. Taxonomy (NCBI): domain Eukaryota; kingdom Viridiplantae; phylum Streptophyta; class Magnoliopsida; order Ranunculales; family Papaveraceae; genus Papaver; species Papaver somniferum. Next base: position 5,630,176 of record NC_039364.1, read on the forward strand.
TGTTTAGCAACGGCAAAAATCTGTTGCAAGCCTGGTCAGCAACAGATTTAAGGTGTTGCTCAACGTTAAATTTGGTGTAGTGGGTGGTGTTATTGATGTAGCCTGTAAAGGTGAACCACGTTTATCTAGTGTTTTGGGTATGTGCTTCTTCATCTTCTATCTCTTTTTTATTATTTCTCGGATGTTTGGTTCATATCACCAAATTTCCTTTGTGATCATGTGTTCCGCCGCGTTCCGGGTGCCAATTTCACAACATACCGTATATTCTTTCCGGTCTCCTTAAATATGTTAGTGATGCGTTAGGGAATATCTCAGTAGTGCCTTTCTGCTGGTTATGCTAAAGGTGTAAATTGAGTCGTGCCAAAACCTTTATGACCCAGCATAGATAACATGCTAAAATTTGAGCATGACACGACAAAGCATGGTAAAAGATTATTCTTTTAGAGAAAAACTCCTTTTCAAATTTGGAATTCCTAGTCCCAATGTTTTTTTTAACACCGAGACGACCCCTCCGCCAATTAAACAAACTTACCAATACCAGGCATACATACAAGGCCAAAAACCCGAATAGGGAAAATTGGATGGTGGGTGGCCTTGTTTTTTCCCATATTATATTTATTATTTTTATTGATTAAGATTATCGAAAGTTTATTTAAAGTGATCAATTAAATCAACCAATCAATATTTCTTCTACTAGGTAGTTTAGTTTTGTGCAATACGTGTAATTGTCACATCAACTCTTTATACAAGTAGTAAATCGCAAGAGCTGACAGAGGGATTCTGTTAAGCAATTATGAGAAGATCAAACAGTCAACAACATTAGAAAACCCATGAAGCCTATGAACACAGCAAGAACAAATATCAAACTAATCTAATTAAATAAACTAACCTGCTCAGATCCGTTCCGAAGAAGATAGGATTCCTAGATTGGAAAAGCTTTTAGAAAGAGAAGAATTTTAGAGAAAGAAAAAAAATAAATCTCCGGAATCTTTCCCGAAAATGCTATATGAACTTAACAACTGAATCTACGTGGCAGGCATAGTGGCGATAAGAGGAGTATTTTTCTCCAACCACGTCATCTGTAACTAACGGTTGTTTCCATTTTCGGGTTTCAATCGTGCTAGGTGACCAGATATTAAAAATAAACGATAATTGGGTATTAAAAATAAAAAGATAAATTAGGAATACAAATATTCTTTCCTTATCCGGATTAGTCTTTCTTTACAAGATATTTGTTGTGAACAAAATGTGATGAGCGCCTTTGTACTTTACAAGAGAAACTTAGCTGTACAAGAAAATCGACAATCCGTCCGAACCCATCGAAACTTGGTCTGAACATAGCCAATGTGAGACCAACGACTTAAATTAACCATTAGTCTTCGGTATAAGTAACAGTTATGGAATTGCTCCCAACAGTTTCCTCCATCACCTGAGTTATTGAATAATCTATTGTCATTGTTAACATATTGTTCACAGAAAATGTTTATGATTTCGGAACTTCAGTGAACCATCATGGTCTTTAAGTCCATATGATAAACGAAATATCTACGAGTAAGTATAGTATACAACACTAGTTTCTGACTGCCTAAGGTTTGGAGTTATTAATTTCCAAACCGTAGACATAGTATACGGATGATACAAATTGCATTTCACCAAAACATATATGCATTACATACGTAAACAAGTAGTTACATAATAAATATATGAATAATTCAATCGAAATGTATAAGCCCATGCATGGATAATACACATTGTAACTATTTTTTCAATGAAAAAAAAATCAAAATGAGACGAATATAATGGATTTGAATCTCTAATGAACTTATTTGGTGTCGGTAGATAATTATTTTTTCATTTTTTAAATGTGGTTATTGTTCTTAGCTTTTTAATATTTAATCCTTTAAAAAACAGAGATATTTAATGGAAATGTATAGTTTTTTGGAGAGAATTTCAAATTTCAAATCCAATAACAGAGAATTTTGAAGACTTTGAGAAAGCCACAATCCAATAACAGAGATTGTTTGAGATTTTGAAAGACTATCTATTGACTAACAGGAGATTTTGAAAGTCTCTAAAATTCTTTCAGTTTCCCGATAAATCTCAATTGACTAACCCACTATAAGATGTGTCGTGTTGTGCCGCGCTAGAGGTCGTATTGTGTAGTACCCGAAAAATAAACGTGTTGTGACGTGCTGGGCACATTTATATTATGTATTTCAATATAAATATTTTTCGAATATTTAGGTATTATATATGTTGTTATGAAAATAAGTCAACATAACGATAATAAAGTGTCAATAAATAGCTAGAATAAAGGTTTTTTTGTAAAATATACACAAAATTGAAGTATTGTGCCATGTTGTGTAGTATTTTATATATGTTATGACGTGCTTATCTGTGCCGCATGTTGTGCTAGGATACTGCGTCGACGAGTCTAACCCAGCGCGTCCCATGAAACTAACGTGTTGTGCCTTACTGGGTTAAGTCACGTGCTGGGTTTGGGTTGTGCTCAAATTTTAACGTCATCTGTTGGGATGTGCTAGTGCTATCACAACCCATTGTGCACCTCTACGTCTTCGGTTTGGACTTTGGAAGGTCTGTTATCCAAACCATATTTTCTATTCACGGTTGGGTCGATGAAGTTTTCCGACCATAAGTTTGCTTACGTTCGAAATTAGGGTTTCAGAAATCAAAAAAAGGCAAATTCTAGATACTTTATGCAAATTCTAGATACTTTAAGAACGGCACCTAGCTCAGCTGGTCATCCCCGTTTCCCAAAGTTTCATGCGTTCCAGGAGGTCTCAGGCTCGAGCCCCAATAACGTAATATTGCATGAATTAAAATGGAAGGTAGAGTTAGCTTGCCCCCCTTGTGATACAATCTCAGCCCCCTTCCGCTTCGGCTCCCTTGGCTAGGTTACCCATGAGGCTCGCTGGTATGCTAGCACAGCAACCTGTTGAATTAATGTAGTAGTAAGTCCTTGGAGCTTAGCTTGTTAGGCTTCCAACTAGTTTCATGTAATAATCGTTATCATTAATAAAAATAAATTATGCAATTAAAATTAAAATAATTATTATTGGAGTTAAGTTACAAATATACATCATTAATTTTGTTGGAATCAATCATTTCGAATAAGCAAAACTAATTTCTAGGATTTTCTCCACAATTTCCTCACGTCTCCTTCTTCCTCACTCTTGAAACAACTTGAATTTTGATCTTTAAATATTATAACTATCAATTGAATAATTAGTATTATCTGATTACTAAAATTATTTAGTTTAGTTCATTTTATAATTCGTGGACAAGGAGTTTTGTCAATTAATATTTGATAACCCAATTTTGTCACTTATAAACCCTGTTTGGAGCCCCTACAATACCCTCCTTCGAAATAATATCACAATTTTGAAGTTTTTGTTCACATGTTACTTGACTTGGATGTGTGTTCGCAGAACCTTTACTCGACGGCTTTGATTTAAATGGGATGGCACTCTCACAGATTCAGTGTGCCCCATAAAAACACTCCTGTGATTGAGTTTATTAGTTTTTTATCACTTGAAAGTTATAACGGTCCTCATCCTCGTAAGTTTTCCGTTCAGGTCATTGATCTCCTCGCTTTCATATACATTTTTGGACTAGGGTGGTCACATAAAAGCTATGAAGCACGGACAAACCGGTATTGGCGCCGTGTCCGCGTCAGATGCGCGACCGACGCACGTGGGACACCGACACGACACACGTGAAGAAATCTATACTCCATTTTAGTAGTTTGGTGACCTAGTGTGTCAAGGAACTCAGTATAATAGTTAATTTTTCAATATGTGAGCTAACCTAACGGTATAAAATAGAGTTTTTTCATGTATTTGCGTGATTAATGTATTTGATATACTATAACACTATGATCTTAGTATATAAAAACCATTTTATTAATGTATATATAGACGTGTCCGTGTCCTGATGATTTTGAAGTTTTGCCGATCCCTGTGTCCGTGTCGTGTCGTGTCCGTGTCCCGTGTCAGTGTCCGTGCTTCCCAGCATAAAAGCCGACAGGTTGGAACAGTTTCCGTTGCTTTTACAGAAATTAAACGAAATTTTTTTCGAAGGAAATGTTATATTAAGAAGAAAAACCAGTACACAAAATAAAGAGAGTTACATAATCATGAGAGTCTCCCAATTACTCCAAATAAGACTAGGAGTTACAAATTTGAACGTATCTGAGTAACAAGACCAAACAACTACAAGTTGTTTAACAAGGTCAATAATCTCAGACACTTCCTTCTTTCTAGCAGTTCCAAAAACTCTTATATTTCGTTCCTTCCACAATCTTCAACAAATTGCATAGTGAATAATCCTCCAAACTGAACTACCTCTACCCCGCAAAACATTTGTAGTCCAAACTTCAAACAAATCAAAAAGAATCCCCTGTATTGGCCAAGAAATACGAAAAGCTTTAATGAAGTAATTCCATACCTCAAAAGAATAAGGACAATGTAAGAACATATGATTCGTTGTTTCTCTTTCGGTATTGCAGAAAACACACAAATCGCTTTCTATATCCACTCCTCTATGCCTTAACATGTCTCTAGTTGGAAGAGAATTATGAAAGGAAGCCCAAATTATAAAACTGACCTTATTAGGGATATTGGTTTTCCAAAGATGCTTCGCGAAAATGCAAGAATCATAATGTCTAGCTAAAGATTCGTAACACTCGACCGTTGTAAAATTCTCCATAATAGACATCTCATCTTCATTTTCCACAAGGCAAGGAATACGAACATCACGCTGAAGTAGATCCCATTCAAGCTGCTCATTAGCATTCAAAGCTCTCTTAAAAACACAGTGCCAACTAGTGCTTCCAATCATCTCAGCCACAGTAGCGTCTTTAGCTTTCACTACCTTAAACAACTCCGTAAAAATGACTTGCAAGCAACCTCCATCAAGCCATTTGTCCTTCCAAAATCTAATATCGTTACCATCTTTAATCGTAAATTGTACCATATTTTGAATCATAGGTACCATGTTCACCACATTCTTCCACAGACTCCTGCATTGAGAAGTGGAATCAACATCCGGTATTAGCAATCTCATGTTTCGCTTAAATTTCTCTTGCACTATCTTCTTCTAAAGATTGTTATTACTTTTTGAGTACCTCCATATCTACTTAACCAACAACGTCCGATTGACAGTCCTCAAATTCCTCACTCCCAAACTGCCGTTAGCATTAGGCATATAAATCTTTGCCAAACCAACCCAAACTAACTACCTTCGTCCTTCAACAGTTCCCCGTAAGAAATTACGCATGATTCTAACCATTCTTTTTTCCACACTAACCGGCAGATGAAAAGAGACAAATAATAAAATAGGGCTGATTATTCGAAACTTGGATCTAAGTTTTATTAATAAAATAGGGAATATAAGTAAAATATAATTATAACGGCAACAAAAGAAACGAAAAATCTAAATATCTTCTTTAATTTACTCTAACAACTCGAATCGGACCCAATTGATGCAACACAAAAGATCGATTCGTCGATACCTCCTCTCTTCTAGTTCTTGAATATTGCGCACAAAACCCATTCATCATTTTCCTCCTCATAATCTTTCCAACCAGACGTCATGAATTCTGTCATTTCATACTCGGTTTTGCGTTCTTCCGAACCCTGCACTTCATGATAAGCCCAAGTGTCTTTGAATTCAATTATTGTAGTCTCTGCTCGAATATATGAAACTACCTCGTGTTTTTGACATCCAAAATCCCTGGCCCGCAGCAAGAATCCGAACCCCGTTGGGGTTACCCACACCGCCTCCTGCTTCTTCTTCCCCGGTGTACTTCCGTGTACGTAAATAAGTACCAATCGTCTGATTCATACCCCTTGTAATCTTGTGTAAGATTTTTAGGATCATGGTCGTAGAAATGGAGCAGTTCCTTCATTCTGTTAGCTGGTAATGTTTCTCCCATATTTTTTCTGGCGAGATAGTAATCAATCAATATTTCATCATTTGGTTGGAACCTAAAGCTAGATGGTAGGCTAGCCAGCCTCGCTTCATCATCATCCTGACCGTTTAGCATTGACCTGGTACTAGGGAGGGTAGTCTTGACACTTGAAGTAGAAGACATGCTTGTATCTGCAATAAGAGAAATTCATAGTCAATAACAGATCAACGACGAGCTCTCTATATAAGAGATATAGTAATTTTGGCAGTTCTTAAGTCGTTGAAAACTGAATTTTTTTTTCCTTCACTACGTTCAAACGTGGGTGAAATGCATGAGCAACACAGTCAAAACCTATGTTGGTGTAACGCTGGTAAATACATGACTTTTTGAATATAAATATGTATTTAATTTAAGTTAGAACAAATGTCTAGGGTTCTCAAATACAATATGGGCAGAAGGAATTTGAGATGTTGGGGGAGGAGGAGTTCGAGATGTTGGAGGGAACCGAACTTCATAGTGAATATCATAATTTGATTGACGGTTCATATTAATATTTGAAAATTTATAAAAAATAATGTATATTCAAATAGTTGAGGCATATAATTACCATGAATATTCAATAAAATCAATGTCAATGTCTATGGTTTTTGCAAAAAATATGGGCAAAAGAATTCAGATGTTGGGTAGACGGAATTGGATATGTTGGAGCAAACTTACCTTCGAGAATAAGGCAATTTGAATCATGGTTCATATTAATAACCGAAGATTCGCCGGAAATATTGTCTATTAAAATAGTGTTTATGTAAACATCTTCACCGAAATAGTGAAATAGTGTCTATTGGGATAGTGTTTATGTAAATATCTTCGCAAGAAATAGTGTCTATTGGGATAGTGTTTTCAGAAATATCCATTGAATGTAAATTTGTAGACTAGTCTTAACCGGTAGACAAATAACATTAATAAAAGATTATTGAGTCAAATTAAATTCTAATATCACTCTATTGTAATCTAGATCACAAAAAATTAATTATTAGGAGGAAAAAAAATGTACAATAAAATTACAACTAGATGACCGCTGCCACGGTGGGACGGCTGACCGAAAAAATTAACGCAAAACTAAATTTTGACAAATAATATCTAAACAATTCACTATTTATCACAAGAATCCGGCCGAAAATGTATAAACCTTAGACTACAGTGTTGCGAAAATCAGAGTTACTACCACTTTCCTAGAGACAACTTCCAATACCTACAAAGGAATTTTTCCCCCGCAAGCGTAGAGATTCAAACCTCAGATATATCAACCAATCTCAGTTATGAAGTCAGCAAGTTGGTTTGTAGTGGTAGCTGTCTCTAATGCCATTTTTTTGTTTTCACAGCGACATGATCTATCACATAAATTCTGGAATAATACTTCATTAAATTAGATTAATTAAACAAATTAATGTACGTGCAAACAACTTAATTCAGTTTTCCTAACAAGAAAATGAAAGAAACAACTTAGTTCCATTTAAGTCAACACAACACAGGACAAGTACCCATTACAGCAGAAATCAAACGACTTTTATATTTATAGCTCATCATTTGTCATAGACAAGAGGTAGCTACAATTTCTAGTTCTCCCTGTTTTTGCCTGTCTCTCAATCTTTCTACAGATTTTATTTCTCATTTTTGATGGCATCACCGCTACAACTTCTTGAATCAAGACAGAATCAAGAAACAAATATACCTGCAATAGAAGGAAATGGAGGAGGGTGGTGACTCAATTTCAATTCAGAACAGATGAAGTAGTGGACATAGACTGTGATGTTACCAAAATCATTGACTGCAGCTTCTTTGTAGATGCCTTTTGTCTTGTCCAATTTAGCTTCTCCACTTCCCCTGTATTCCAAAGATTGCAAAGTCGATAGCTTCCTCTAATGCTCAATATTTGCCCCTTCACGAGCCTAAAAAGCAAGCAACATATAACACATATAAGCAACGTCTAAGACTAAGACTAATGCTCCAGCTTACATTGAAACTCGACAAGACACCTAATGGCTTCACAAGCCAATTAAAAACTGAATTATCAAAAGTCAAATTGCCAATTTATAATGAATTCAATGTTCAATATCCTACTGGTTCTCAATTATGTGTCACAAACAAGCAAATTATGCATACCTTAACTTCCTGGTATAGCTTCTTCTCTCATTCCAAGAGTCGCTCCAATGGGGAAAAGTGACTCTTCGGACCACATTGGTTATAGGATGCACAGGACTACACGAAAGTAACAAATTGTCAGAACATGTATCATAATGGGTCATTCCATATTCTAAATTAACCACCATTTTACTGTTGCTCGTACCTGATGGGTGTTGTGGATAAGATTGACATCATAAGAAAGTATAAATTAGCTACCCGCCTGAACTGTAAGCGTAAATCAGATGGAAATGTGTCAAGGGAGAAATCGAAAGTGCAAATATATGAAGTGCATATCTAATCATCTTAACGCTCCAACCCAAACCAGTAACGGTCAGTTACCTGCTAAAACAATCCTGAAGAAGAATCCGAAGGAATTGCAGTTTAATCCGTGGCGGTAGTGTTCTCCAGGTACTCCATAACCGAAGTAGAGTTTTCGGTATGCATTTCAGGCCTCCTCCATGTACTGTATAGCACAACCAGGTTCAGTTTCAACACCATCAACTCCTATATTTCATTCATACTCTTGGCATCTGCAGTTCAGCATCAAAAATCACACGCTACCCCAAACATCAGTCACTTAAGTGAACCACCATATAATTCAAATCCACTCAAGGATCGGCATAAACCTAAACTGTTACTACTCACAACAACAAAGCATGACTGTAATCTCATTCTCAACCCAAAACCACCTGTAATAACATATACTTCATCCTCAGTTACAATTCAACTCTCAAGAGCTGTAGCCAATTGATAAATTATTTCATTTCATCTTAATCTTATCAATTTCAGTTCAGTCATAACACAAAACCATTAATCAACATCATCACAATCTCAGTTCATCTTCATCATCTATAATTTCCAATTCAGGAACCTTAATCTCTAATTTGGGGAAGGACATATGAAACCCTAATCTTGAGATTCTCACTATTCACAATTAACCAAAATCAGAACCCCATACAGTTCAATCAACTTCAATTCAATAAAACCCAACCATAAAGAATCAACTCATCAAGTAATCTTAAACTTAAAACAAAATCCTAGCTTAACTATCTGAATTACCTTCTCTTCCGTAATATTTATCCTCTTCTCTTGATCTCAACCTTCTCTTGATTTCTTCATCTTTAAACAAAACCCTAATTCTCAATTCACATCTGCATCACTTTCTTCTTCACAATTCCTATTTAAACCTCATGACCAGAAAAACCACCACGATCAAATTCTTCATCACCGTCATCGATTTCTTTGATTCTAAAACCTAATATCGTTTGCTTGGTCCACCTTCCCCTGAGTTTGAGTCGTTTTCTAAAACAGTACCACCACCATCACTCTCACTCCTTAGCCAAACTCCTCTTTTCTGAATCTCGAGACCCTCAGATGTGTTTCTCAAATCAGCGGTAGATGATTAACAGAGAAAGAAGAAGAATAAAGTCGAAATTAAGTAAAGATTAATGATGATTAACAGTACCACCACCATCCTTTTCGTTTCATCGTGAACCAAATCCAATCTTTTTTGTAAAATTGGAAAAAAAAAAAGTCATGTCCCATTTTAACACAAAGTCACCGTATATAGAGTCTTCCCTCGTTTCGCTCGGTCGGCCTGATTAGAGAAAACGTGAGATTGATGTTCAAGTCGGAATGATTCTGTTGGACTCAACAGCTAAATTGTTCTAGTATTTATATGTCCTAATGTACAAAATTTAGAAGCGGATCATGATTTCTATTCATAGTCCACAACCGACACTGGCAATCGAAATTCAAAGTCGGTTTAGGACAATTAACGTACTAGTTTCCGACCGTTGATTTCTCTATTCACAGGAAGACACGGTTTATTTCTGGAATTATTGTTACACGAAAATTAAAAGAAAAGAGAGATAAACTAGGAAGACAAATATCCTTTCCTTATCTGGATTTAGTCTCTCTTTAAAAATTAAAAGACTCCTCCGTTTATCCGTTACTGTGTACGTAATCCTGTAAGATGTTTGGTGTGTGTACAAAGTGTAATGAGCGACTTTGTACTTTAGAAGAGAAACTTAGCTGCACAAAAAACACCCGAAAGCCGGCCGAACCACCTGAAACTTGGGCTGAACCTAGCCAATGCGAGATCAACGGCTTAAATTAACAGTTGGTCTTTGGTATAAGTAACAGTTTGAGAATTGCTACCAACAGTTTCCTCGATCACTTGAATTATATTAACTAATTAATTTTCATTTTTAATATATATGTTCACACAGAACGTTTGTAATTTCTGCATAATTCAGTAAACCAGCTTGATCTTTTAAGTGCATATTCGTATATGACATCCAACTATTCCGTATCATATTGCATGACGGTGCATTGGTAAACGAACTAATGTTATTAATGTCTTTAAGTGCATATTCACGCTCTTCATGGTCCTCTCAATCGACGCAACAGTTACAAATTCAAGCAGCGCTCAGGAAAGGGTCTTCTTCTAAAAACTGATTATACAAACTCTCCATTGGGTTTGTGGAGAAAGGTTTGGGATTCCTAAGGAGAGTGCAGAAAAGGGACGATAAATAATTTTCTGTTGATAGTAGGTTTCTAGCAACGAAGCCTGAATTGTTAAGTTGGTGGGAGACCCCCAAAATTTTTGGACTTCCCCCACTTTTTTATGTTATTAAAGGTGCCAAGATGATGCAACAAAAATTGTAAAATGTTTTATTAAAAATTTAGACTTGCGATATATTTTATCCTATTACCATAGATTTTTGATATTTTTATATGTAGTTTTAGATATAATTTCCATATATTTTTGATACTTTTATATGCAATATTCCATTATCTACGCCGGTTCTTAGCGATTTACAAATAGAGTGAGATTTAGACTTTAAAAGCTTATATAACCTAAGGTTATTGTAGCAATTTAAAGAACCTAAAAGGACAATTGTGTACAACTTAAAATTTTGAACATATTCTAATATTATAAATTCTTAGAAGACAATTGTAAAATAATGTAACTTATTAAGCAATGTTATTATAATTATTTAAATGTACGGGGAATAATTCTGAAATAACCTATATTTTGTAAGGAGAATTTTAATCTCACTGGTACCTCAACAGCTCCGTCACTGGTTTCGCCGTTCGTATTTTTCTTATAACAATTTCCTCTCACATCTCAATTTCTAGCTACGTTTGCTTTCATTTGATTGGGTTTCTTGTTTTTTTTAAGATTTCATCATTTTGCATGTAATAAAACTGTTAAAGCACTGCTCGGTCGAACTCCTAAGCGTTGCTATCTCAAGCTTGTTTGTCAATGTTAGTGATCAAAACTACAAGTCTTGATTTCTAGTCTACTATAGTGATGTCTCGGACAAGGATAGATTGTGTAGTTGAGCATAGACTTCACGGTGTTCATCATTGAAGACGAAGAACTACTAAGGAGAGCTTGTGCAACTTCATGAACAAAAGATATGTAGATACTGAAACTCATCTATCACTTGGAAATTCTATTTATATTATATATATCTCCTATATTGAGACATAAATCATATTACGATATGGTTTTCGTTTATACACATTTGAGATTTCGAGCTGAGTTTAACTCGCTTACATATTTCTCGAAATATGTGTTGGTAAGCTTTCGCTTCAACCTAGTTCATCTTATATTCTTGAAAAAAGTCAAAAGATAATCATGTGAAAATTTCCAAGTAACATCTTACATGGTTTGTGTAATATAATCATTTGGTGTAGACTTGGAATGTTTCGTTATGATTATTTCAATATATTGGAAATTGCTTTGATGCTTATACTGTGTGTAAACGGCTATTGTCATCCTCTAAGAAAGTTTCAATGATTGAAATAGAGTTTAGAACAATTGGATTTGCACGTAGTATACGTTCTTGCATATATATAATCCATGTCTGGGAACCATAGTATGCATACCCGTATGCGTACCTGTTGGTTTGTGAAAGTACAGGTACCTTAGTACACATATCGGTACACGTACTTGTGCAAGGTATAGGTCCAGGAATTTCTGCTGGAGTTTGGAAGTGCGAAGGTATGCATACCCGTTTGCATACTGGCGAACACAAACTCAGTCCGGTCACTAAGGTATGCGTAACCGTTTGCATACCTAAGTGAATCTTGTTTTAAAATCGTCTTGCTCATGAACTAATATGAACTAATAAGGAATGCAATATTTGCAAACCGTGGCTATAATGTTGATTAATTGATTCGAGTGAATCAAACCGATTTTTCTTCAATTGTGTTTTTGTATACTTCTATGAGAATATAGCAATTGAATAACTCTAGAACTAGTTCATTTGAAGTCATTTTAACTAGTTATGGTTAAGATGAATAAGTTTGATATGAAAATGTTCATATAACTACCTTTGGTTAAATACCGTTGAGCCAACCTAGTGTACACGTTAAGGTACGGTTATTCAAACCTAAATGAGGGTACATTTCATTTGTGTATAACAAGCTAACTTCGATCTAACGGTTGAAATATATTAGCTTGAGTCTAATCAGGTTTTCATGTAACGGTGGATATTGAATGCTTGGTTACCAAGGTAACTTAGATTACAAACCCTGATTTGAAAACTACATAAAGGAGAACTCTAGCAACTGGTAAAACTAATCCCCACACCCCTTGTGTTATACTAGTTTCATAAGATATAGTCGATTCTCCTTTTACCTTAGGTTTTTCACGAGACCCTGTAGGTTAACGACTTGAAGACTTCATTGGGATTGTGAATCCAGACCCAACTATTTTCTCTGTAGTTGCGTGTTCTGATCTTTCCCTGTTCTACCGTGATTAAGTACTATCTTCTCTAAGATTTTCTCGATAGTGATCTCTGATAGGCAAGATAAAAAGTAGTCACAAACATCTTCATCTCATCGTTTGTGATTCCACAATATCTTGTTTCGCTTCCATATGATTAGGATTATTTTGAGGTGATTGATAATACTAGGTTGTTCTTAGGGAATATAAGTGCGGTTTATTAATTGGTTCATGTGCACCTTGATTTATCAAAAGATGGAACAAAAATCATAGATATTTCTGTGGGAGACAGATTTATCTATTCCAATAGACTTTTCTGTGTGAGACAGATTTGTTTATCAAGAATATGACTTTGGTTCGTAGCAAATCGTAGTTGTGGGTGAGATCATCTAAGGGAATCAAGTGTGTAGTATCTTGCTGCGATCAGAGACGTAGGAGCGCAACTGTACCTTGAATCAGTGGGAGATTGATTATGGTTCAACTACAGTCCAGTCCGAAGTTCATTGGTAGTATTCTAGTGTCTGTAGCGGCTTAATACAGTGTGGTGTTCAAATATGGACTAGGTCCCTGGGTTTTTCTGCATTTGCGGTTTTCCTCGTTAACAGAATTTCGGTGTCTTCTTTTTCGCATCATATTTTTTTATATAATTGAAATATCACAGGTTGTGCGTTGAATCGATCAATTGGGAAATCCAATCTTTGTTTGTTGATTGAAATTGATTGATCCTTGAACATTGGTCTTTGGCACCGTTCAAGTTATTTCTCTTATATTCAATCGGGCTCGCAAATTTCTATTTGTTGATTGCAGATTGAATTAAGAGATAGAGATATAAAACTCTTTGATATACTTTTCTCTATATTGAGTCTGACTGTCTAGTTGATTCTCTTGAAAGTATATTGGAATTTGTCTATTCAGATTTCCAAATGAAATATTGGGTGTGGTTTCCAAACAAGTTTAAGACCTTATAAGTCTGTGATTGTAGCAATCTGAATATGGACAGAAGTGTTATCTCTGATAAACGCATCGCCAGAAATAAAAGTTCTGTCTCTATGAAGTTTATTAAAGAGAAAGATTTGTCAATCTTGGATATAGATGAACCCGGGGTTCTAGTGAAACAGACTGACACAAGTGTTACCCTAACTACCTTACTGAAGAGTCTGACTCTGAAGTTGAAAGGGATGCAGCCAAAGAGTGCAGTGATTCTAAGACTCATTGGAATACAGGCTTATGATGTCAATCGGTTGAAACAAAAAATCAATGTCCTTGTTGGTATGGTTAATAAGCGTGACTCTCTTATAAAGGTCCTTTGAGAGGAAAATGCCTCAGTCTGTTCTTGGCAAGAGCTTGGCAGCAACCTTGGAGATATCATTGTGTGGTTGTTATCGCGAATTACATCAAACGCTAACAGTTCAAGACATGGTCATTGTCTCTAGCAAGTAATTCCGGTAATATGTCACTAAGCAAAGGTTCAAGACCTCATGGACACCTCTGCCTAAAATGGTATTTCCTGCGTTTTTTATGTGATTTTCGTTTGGATGATTTTTGTATTACTAGAGCTTAAGACCTAAGGGTCTCTAAGGGTTCACTAGTTCATGCTTTCTCACTTTTGTTAAAGAAACCTTTAGTCTCTCATATGAGAAATTAAAGATGAAAGCTCTCTATATTATTATGATTGTTTTCAGCCTATAGTATGTCCCTAGGGTCAACACATTATTGTGTGAAGCAAAGGACATTGAAATGGCTAGTAGGACTTCAAAAAACGCATGACATGTCTGCCTGTTCGGTCAGGATAGTTCGTGGGATTGGGGTGTTGATTTACCAAGATCTATCTATATTTTTCACGTTTTATTTAGTTTTCATTCATGTGGGGGATTGTTGGAAAAACGATTAATAAAATATGATTTTTAAAGTTTTAATAAAAATTATAATTTATTATTTTCTTTTGTGAATGAAAAACTTATTAGTCCCATACCGTGGAGTTTCCAATTTTTAGTTGTTTTAAGAGACTATATAAGCTTTTTAGTCCCACGTGGGGGAGTTCATCTTTTTAAGTTGTATTATTCCATAATATAATAATTTCACTACTTTTGCAAAATCTATGGGAAAGGGGTTTCTCTATATTGTAGAGAGACTCCCAAGGGAAAATATTTTCATATTGTTTTCTTAAACGTTCGCAATCTTTCTTAATGGTTTTTCGGAGTTGCCAAGCTCAAGTTGAGCATCTACTACATATGCTTGTACTAGGTGTAGTAGGGTGTTTTATCCTAGAGATATCCTCCCTGTGAGGGATATAGCATCACTCTTGAGTGTATCCGGGCGCTAATGTCTTAAGGGCAACATGTTGAACACGTGACTCACTCTGTTTTCAAAAGTTTTGCCTTGTTGCTGTGGTGGAGATATGGGAAGCTCGTTCGTTTCGTCAATCGTTCACTTCCATTATAAAAGTGCTAATTATCAATAACTTTTACTAATTTAATTTTTCCTTGTTTTGATTATTGCACCCAACACCTATATGTTTAACGGTGATTTAAACCAACAAAAAAGATCTCATAAATCATAACATATAAAATCTACCTAATTTTTTGGGCCCAAATCTCATGAACCGTGAGAGTCATAACTTATGAATGGTAGCGCAAATCTCATGAACCATGAGAGTCATAACTTATGAATGGTATATTGAATATATATGGGTGTGTCGTAATAGATTGGGACAGATGTTAAGTTTTTAAGATTTTTAGATTTTTAGATTTATGGTGTTGCAAAAAAAAAGAAAAAAAAAATCTAAAAGGATGCTGGGTGTTGGAGTATAGCTGGCAATTAGGGTCCAAACCCGCGGATTAATCTGATGAGTGCCAAATATTGTATATATTTATCCCTTTTTGTTGGCATTTAACTCATCTTTTGCGCATTAATTCTACATTTTATCCCATATTCTGTATTTTCATTGTTTTCAAGAATAAATATTTTTATTAATTAATTTTGCATTTTTAGGTAATAAATAAAGTTCGGATGAGTCGCGGAGCAAAAAGAGCAGAAAGTAGTGAAAAGCCGGGAGAAATTACGCAAGGAAGCCGCAAAGAATGGTGCGCACAACCTCATTTTCTACACACAAAAGCGCCTCCGTTCTCAGCCGTCAGATCAGTTCCCAGAAGCATCCGATGGTCGCTCCTTCATAGAGCATCAAAATCTGAAGTCTCTGCCAAGCACCACAGCGCTGAAATTCCAAGCCTTCAGATTAGATGGTAGTTGAATCCAACGGTCGCTCCCTTGCTGTGCATCGAAGATTGATATCTCCGCCTTACACTACAGTACCTAACTCCATCAAGTACCGTTCGTTTCGCTGTATCCATTCATCCGACGGTCGCTCCTCGCTTGCCTCCGAATCACCATCCGATCCACCTACCAGCTTCGCATCCAGTGACTCAGCGTCGCAGAACATCAAACTCGATACACCCGCCTCACACCTTAGCGACCGAACCTATACCAGCTAACCAGAAACACCCCCCTTCTCCCAAACAGTCGAGCCATCTCCTCCATCACCCCCCCTCTGCAGAACCATCACCCTGCAACTGTCTCCACCATCATCGCCACCTCTCCCTGTCGCCACCAAACACCACCATACCACCTCCGTCATCATCCTACACGTGATTGAACACCTTCCCCCATCATTCTAGCCCTTTATCCCATCAACTCATTACCTAACCTAAACCCTAGGTTATGGGTTGATGGATTAACGTGTGCTAGAGAAGCAATTGATGCATGGAGGTGATACAGGAGAACAAATAGAAGCATGGGTCGACATCACAATGGAGTGGTTGTGTCAAATTGGGTGAGTAATCACAAACCCTAGCTCTGTCAGTTTGGGAATTTTTGGGTGAAAATTGGGGAAAACCCTAATGATGTAATTGGGTATAAATTGGGACTATGGGTGTGTGTGAGAGAGTATGCTTGGAATAGCCAGCATCCAGGACTTTCATGTCCTGTTAATTTCAGTTCAACTTTAGTCCACAGTTCAATTTTGAGTGTTATAATATCTTGTTAATTCAGTTCACAGTTGTGTTAGTCTCCTGCTTAATTTCAGTTTAATTTCAGTTGTGTTAGTCTCCTGCTTAGTCTCCTGTTACAATTTTGAGTTTCTGCTTAATTTCAGTTCACAGTTGTGTTGTCTCCTGTTAATTGTTATGCTCCTGTTATGTTGTAAAAATTGTTATGTTATGTTGTCTCCTGTTATGTTGTCTCTTGTCAGGTTAGTTCACTGTTAATTTGTCATGTCAGTTAAATGTTCACTGTCATGTAATGTTATGTTCCTGTGAATGCTAGGCTAGATACATTTGAAGCATTGAATTGATTGTGCAATGGAAGAAATCAGTGCTCATAGCAAGCTGATTTTCTTGCCATTCCTCTTGTATGCTTAGGTTGCTGTGTTGATTGTGCATTGGGAGAAACTAGTGATTATAGCAAGCTAGTTCTCTTACCATTCTATTTGTGATTGCCTGTATTCTTGCCTTAGCCTTGTCCATTTCAGTTTCTCCACATCCCTGCCCTTGGCCTTAGGCCTTGGTTCATCTTGTTTTGTTTTGCTTTTGTTCACTGATTTGTTGCTGTTTAGTTTTCATTTGCTTTGTTCCTTGTTTTTGCCCTGTGTTGTCTTTGCTTGCTGCTTTCTCTTCTTTGCCTTGTGTTGCTGCCTCCCTCTGCAGCTGTTGTTGCTTTTGCTCTGCAGTTGCTGTGGCTGTTGCTTTTATCCTGCAGCTGCTGTGCAGCACTTGTGCTGCTGCTGCACTGCCTTCCCTGTTGCTGCCACCTCTTTCTCCTGCACTGCTGCAGCTGTTGCTGCCACCTCACTTCCCTTGCAGCTACCCTGCTACCACTGCTGCATTGCTACTTCTTTTTCTTGGCCTTGCTGTGCAGCTCTTGCTCCTGCTGCTGCTACTACCTGCTGTGCAGCACTTGAGCTGCTGCCTTCCTTTTCCTGCCTGCTGCTGCTGCTCCAAAGCTCACTTCACTCCTGAGCCCAAGTCCAATTCAGTGAAACCAAAGGCTAAAGGCCCAACCAACTGAGCCCAAAGTTCAGTTCACTCCCAAAAGCCTCTGAAGCCCAGTTAAGGCCAAAGCCTAGTTCACTACCAAGCCCAAGTCACAAGTGAACTGTTAAGCCCAATTCACAGTTGAACTGTTGAGCCCAAAGCTCAAATCAGTTCACTGAAACCAAAGCCCATAGTCCACATTTCTGAGCCCAAGCTCAGTTCAATCCAATTCAAAATCATTCAAAGGCCCAAAGCACAATCATAACCCATTGGTTACCAAAATCCATTGGTACCCAAAGCCCAACAATAGCAATTTAGGAACCCAAATAGCTAAAACACTTCCAAAACACACCCGATCTCTGTGGATCGACCCGTACTTGCACGAGTTACAACCGACGACCGTGCACTTGCGGTATTACTGTAGGCCCCCGTTTTCATTGCGCTTAATTTTATACACATCTCCGGGCCCACTAAGTTTTTGGCCGGGGATAATTTTTATACCCTTTTCAAGGCCTATCATAATCCTAACCCGACCCGTGTAAACCCGGCTCGTTCTAACTCGATTACTAAACAAGCCGTGTTAGGGTTAATGTTTTCATGACCCGTTGTTAAACGGGTTGAACCGGTCTAACCCGCGGGTTATCCCTCCAACCCGTCTAACCCGCCTAATAGATAAAGAATTAAAATATGTTAAATATTTGATTTTTCTTTTAGGGATTAATGTAATTTTTTACCGGTTTTGATTTATTTTGATATGATGTTTAGGTGTTTTGATTTTCTCATTGAAGAAGTTGAAAAGGAGATTCGATTATTGGGTTTGCAGCGTTTGCTAAAGGGTAAGTCTTAGTTAATTTATGTAATTTTTGGTCGTATACTGATATATAATAAAATCCAGAGCTAACCCGTCAGAGCTAACCCGTCTAGGTTAGGTTTGAGGTTTCTTGACCCGTTCTATAAATTTATATGGTTAGGGTTCAGTACTATCAAACCGTAACCCGCCTAACCTGCCACGGATTGACCCTAACCCGACCCGTTGCCACCTCTATGTTGGAGTAAACTCAAGCCAATGCTGTTTTATGGTAAATCAACTCGATAATGGTAGTTTTATCGTATAAACCAAGGAAAAAGATCTCATGAATCATAACATATGTATGTATGGAATAGAGAACCTCATCAGAACGATCCTAATGAGTTCAAATCCCTTAACAAACGACCAGTTATACAAAACCCAAATTAAAACTTGTAACCATTAGTTGTTGTTTGGTTGCTTCCAATATCTTCTTCAGTTTCCTCCAGCCGTCTAACATCTCATTGGCATGATATAGATTTTTCAAAAGATGCTTGGTTCATCAGCTCTAGTCTTCTTGTCGTATATTCGGCACAAAATGAATTCATCCTTTTTGTTCTTCTCCTCCTCAGAATGATAGCCACCGGATCCAACTGCTGCCATTGTTGCGGTGTATTCTTGCATTACATAATCAGTTTCATATTGTTCAGAACCCCGCTCTTCATAATAATCCCAAGTGCGTTTGCATCCAATAATGATATTGGGAGAATCGCTTAAATTGATGGAAGAACTAGGTTGTTTTGACAGCCAAAAGCCTTGCCCTGGAACACGACCCCGAACCCTGGTGGTGCTACTGGCCACATTGGCTCCTGCAGTGCGATGCACAACATCTTTTTCCGCATGGTACTTTTGAGTAAAAAAGTACCAATCGGTTGGTTTCTTTGGTTCATACCCCGTGTGATTTTGCATAAGTTCTTTAGGATGATGGCTATTGAAATCTGGCATTTCCTTCATTAAGTTAGGTGGTAATATTTCTCCTAAATTTTTTTTGGCGAGATAGGAAACTATCAAAACTTCATCTTTTGGCATGAATGTAAAACCAGACGGGAGGCCAGACAACTTCATTTCATCAGTAACAGCGTTTAGCATTGCGTTGGTCTTGGCACCTGGAGAAGACATGTTCGTACCTGTATAAGAAAAAAAAATTAACAAAAGGTGTCAGACCTATATTTTTAACGGTGATTTAAACCAACAAAAAAATCTCATAAATCATAACATATAAAATCTACCTAATTTTTTGGGCTTTGGGGCGCAAATCTCATGAACAATGAGAGTCATAACTTATGAATGGTATATTGAATGTATATATGAGACTCAAGGGTGTTGCGGTGGTGGAGTAAACTCAAAGTAATGCTGTGTTATAGAACTTTAAACTTATTCGATTATAGAACTTCAAACGTATTTGATTATAAAACTTCAAACTTAATCGATAATGGTACCTTTATTGTATCCGGATGTAATGCTGCATAATAATTATAGAATTTCAAACGTATTCGATTATAGAACTTCAAACTTATTCAATAATGGTTGGTTTTATTGTATTTTTATAGAACTTCAAACTTATTCGATAATGGTACCTTTATTGTATCCAGATGTAATGCTGTATAATAATAATTTTATTGTATCGACATGTACCTTTGCGGTGAATCATTCCAATAATTCTTGCAGTAAATCCTTCTTATAATTCTTCTGCAATAATTTATTTTATCGTCTTTCAACTGTAGAATCCTTCTTATAATTATGCGATTTGAAGTTTGACCATGAAACAATGCAACGAGTAAATATTAAATAATGCAAACAGCCACCTGTAAATATAAAGGTGAGAATGATGCTTGTGAAGAGAGCTAAGTGAATTGGTTGATGTGTGACATATTCTTCCGCAAGGTACGGTATTTATAGATCTCAGAGGTACAAGAATTGGTAGTCGATTAGGATTTCCTTTTCTCAGGAGCAATCGCAAAATTGGAACCAGAATCGTAATTTCGGTCGACTTCTAATTAATAACAATAGTTTCTAGCCATTATTTTTAAAATCCTAAAATCTCAACCATCAGATGGGTCGAGAATCGAGATCTTCGGTAGAAATTGAATTTGAGTAGGTGATCCATTTATGGAGTTATTAAAGGAATGGGCTACCGAATAAGTAAATAACCGGGAGTCCAGAACCATTTCTTTTTACTCTTAAGACATGACTTTGAATCTTAACGAATTCCAGAATCATACTAACTTTTCAGTATTCTTAACCACGTTAGTCTGAATCTTAATGAAATCCAGAATCATAAGATGTACAGCAAAAGAGAAAAAAGTTTGCTGCATGTTTCAGATGGGTATATCTGCTGGAGGCGGTATGGTTTTGAATTTATTTCTCAACCAATTTTTTAGAACAATGCAAAAACGTGAACCAAATGGAGTTTATTTAATTCCATACCCGAGCCCAAAACCCATTGATTCAGACTAGGACCTTTAAGACTCTTGATATGCAAAATATACTATACCTTCGATAAAGTTTGCTAACAAATACCACCATTGATCTTCAAAACCCCCAGAAATGGGCCATAAGATTCTTAAGGATCCAACACAAATGTGCAGAACTGACATTATTGCTCAACCGGAGACAGAAATTTCAAAGATACAGAAAAAAGACTGTCACATTGAGCAGTACTTAACCCGGAAC
This sequence comes from Papaver somniferum, assembly GCF_003573695.1. Taxonomy (NCBI): domain Eukaryota; kingdom Viridiplantae; phylum Streptophyta; class Magnoliopsida; order Ranunculales; family Papaveraceae; genus Papaver; species Papaver somniferum. The sequence continues at coordinate 5,651,577 of NC_039364.1, forward strand.
ATATGAAAAGAGTTTGTTACCTGAACATACCAAGAGAAAGGAAAGAACAAGGGGGAAAAGATACAAAATTGTCTCATTAGAGAAGATAAGCAACATTAGATGGCAGCTGCAGAATAGCCACACATTGAAAAGCCTATGGATGTCTAACAGCAACCTCTCACTGTCTTTAATTCATGAGAATATGATGAAGTTTACATGACTTTAGACCTACCTACCAGATGCATGTATTCTCTGCAAGGTTCTCTCCCAGACCCCATAGCATCAAAAGTGACAGGAACCACATCTTATCAGGTAAAGTAATCATGTCCATCTACTTTACGCCTGGTAGCATGCATCAAAAAATTTATTATGCATCTAGAAACCTATTTTGAGCATATAATATAGATGAAAAGAGTTAACAACCAGAATACTTGCATAGACCATCCAGGAAAGAAAAGAAAAGAAAAGAAAAAGTAGGAGTTGATGTAGCCTTACAGCTTATTCATTTTGGTATCGTCATGTTATTTGCCAAATTGAGCATTCTCCAGGTGAAATTGTACAAATGGGTCTTCATTTTGTTGTGCTCAGCGAAGTGACTGCCTAGGCAGACTGCTGCACTACCAGTCTTCTTAGATTTTTCTATTGCTGCTTCTTGAGTTGTGGAATGCAAGTCTCTCAAAAAGTCTGATTTCATTAATACACGGCTGCCTGCTTTAGTTTTGAGTAGACGTAACCATTCTACTTTGGTTCTTCTCCACATTCGGATGGGCTGATTCTGGACTTGACCCATAATTTTGAGTACTGAGCAAAAGAGAGATCTCCGAATTTCTGCAGTGACCGCCTCATTGTTTTGGAATGAGATTACATCACCAGGGGAAACTTTGAAATGATTAATACTTCTGACTGCATTATTAATGCATACTTTTCCATGACTGATCAGCTGCCTTGCTTGAGGGATACTTTGACAAAAATGGGTACGAACCAGAAGAACGTCCAATCTCCTTTCTAGATCGAGTAAAAACGGGACAAATTCAGATGTTGTTCGTTCTCTTCTATGGATTCCTTCGTGGTAAAAAAGGGACAACTTTCGGCGAGTGGCCAATTGAATGTGACTGTTCTGGTTTGCCACAACATTTCGACTTCGGGATCTCTTCTTGCTCCTCAGTTTTCTGAGAATACGACGTTGTACGATAGACAGTTCCTTGTTCCAAACATTTCCTAGAAGTAGACGGCAGCTCTTAAATTGGGTAGACAGGGCTTGCGTCATTCCCACCATGACTGTAAAAATCTAACATCCATCAGTACAAGTAGAAGTAAAATCATGTCACAGGTTCTATGTAGATAGAAGCAAATATCAAATATGTTGTAAAATACTAGGAGGATTTCTCTACAACAGGAATGTGCAGATCCAAGTCATTTTCCAAAAATCTTAGGATATAAAAAATCTGGCATGGAAAAGAAGAAGATAAAAAACAAAGTCTGTATGGTAATTGCTTAATTATAGAAGCTAACAAGTCCAAGGAGTTCAGTGCAGCTAGTCTTCTGAGGTACAAACACATGATTTTGCAGAAAGTATCAAATCTATCTTGCATAAATCGGTCTATGAGTTTACCGGATGGTTAGATTAATCAGAGGTGCCTCGACTTTTTGACAAGATTGATTTCCAGAAAGTGTTTGAACATGTAAACTAAATTCAACAGACAACATGGTTAAAGGATTTTCTTTTCACTAAAAGAAACCGGATTGGATTTTGTGTTCTTCTCATCTCAGTATATATTTTAATACTTCGATCTAAACTCATCAAAGGGTTCATATATGGGTCTTCAACCACAAAACATAAGAAACAGATAGGTATTATACAAGGAGACCCATTGGACCTATTTCATCATTATTGCTCACAATTTAACAAAAGATACAAAACAATTTAAAAGTGAGATTTAGGCTGAATATGCTGAGAAGTTTTGGTGTGAAGCTGAAAGGACAAATGATGGCTCATGTGCAATTGAACCAACCCATCGATTTTACTATCCAACTGTGAGACCTGTGAGACAGAGCACATGATCATAGCGTATTACAAATCCCTTAAGGTTCTTAAGAAAGTGAACTCAATAAGTCAAAATCCTCACTTGCAAAAGAGTTTCAGGTCTAAGCCATATTCGGTTATCAACGAAGATTGCAGTTTGTTAATACACTCCAGGCTAATAACATGAACTTAAAACATCCACAACACATAACAGATTGGTTAACTAATGTTTGAAGACGAGTAGAAGAAATCAAAAGATCTTTATTTCCTAAACAAGGCTAGGGTCTACATTGAAATTTGTTCTTGCAGGACTCAGAATAATGCTCATTCCAAATATCATTTTACCGTCTGTGGTATTCTTGCAAAGGGATTTTACTTTCAATAAACTTCTCAAAAGAGCACCAAAACGTAGTTTCTGTAGTATTCATCATGTTTAGCATATTAAGATAAAAGATCATGGCAAAGCAATTCATGACAACTCTAGAAGCATAGAAAGTATAGTTAAAAGAATGATCTACTCAAGACTGTATAGCACACACACAAGGCCGAACCAGAACAGCATTACAGTGAGGCTATCTGTAAATCCCAAACCACCAGCACGATTATACACGAACGCGACCTAAAATACGATAAAACTACTCCAAGTATACACCTAAATCAATAGATTGAATAACCCTCATACAATGATTAAACCAACAACTAACATTTCATTGAAGGGTTTTCGAGAGTAAATTCTAGGAATTCATTAGGAATCAAAGGGTGGGGTTTTCTAATTCTCATTTCTTGGGTTTCATTTGCACCGAATTTGTGATAATCAATTTTGGGAACCTAAAAAAAAAGATCGGATTTTTTCCATGAATTTCATACAAAAAAAACACCTAAAATTCAAATTGAAAACGGAATCGTAAAAAACCCATTTCTAAAAAATCAAGATTCATCATACTAACATCATAAATCGTCACAGAAAAGAGAAAAAAAAAATCACTAAAATCACTAAAAGAGGCGAAATTTCAATCAGTGATACAGTTCGATAAAGAGAAACATGATAAGTTATGAAATGAGAAAGCAAACTTACTGGGGAAAATAGATGTTGAGAGAAAGATCGAACTTTTTCTAGGATTAGGGTTTTTGTTTCCCCAATTCGTCGGATCTCCTCCACCTTAGAGTGAAACAGTGAAATGGGGAGAAAAATCGAGAACACTGCATGCAGGGTTTATGGTATATTTTGGTTACCAGTTTTACCCCTACTCGATTGTTGTATTTACATGTCTGTTGTAACTTGTAACCATGGACCATACGGTTAACCAGGCGTAGGATCAGTGCACACGATGGCCTACTGATATAGATGACGTAGTGGCTTGGCCGACCGACATGGCAAAACCTTGGTTGTGACTAGGGCTGCACATGGGTCGGTTTGGGTCGGTTTTGGTCTCACCCACCACCCAACCCATTTATGACGGGTAACAGAAGTTATCACCCGCAACCAACCCACCATTACAATGGGTCGGTTTTCACCCAACCCACAATATGTCGGGTTGGATCGGGTGGGTGGCGGGTTACCCGCCATAACTTGCAAGTTACCTATTTAAACATCATACTGAAGTTACTTAAAAGTGTTTACAAAATACTGTAACTGCATGCAAAGTGATAAAGGTCTAACAATAACAATAAATGAGTTCAACTGTTCAAAGCTCAAAAGATAAAAGAGTGCATTACTATTGTCTACTATACTAAAGCCAAATAAGCTAGTTTTTCACATGCCAGCAGCCAGCCTCCTCTTTCACTGACAAAGTAGCTTTAATAGTTTAATTCTTTCAAGTTTCAACAGCCAATCCAAACTGCAATTTTGTACCCTGAAATGGTAGGATAATCAGTTTGTTAGACATTAAATAGCAAGCTCAGGCTAACTAAATGATAACTGTTTATGCCATAGACAAAGCATTGAATCCCAAATAATTTTGATGCATTCATGTTGGTTTCATCGGAAAAGTATAAAAAAGAATTAACACCATCACCACATAATTGATACGATTCTTACCCTTTGCAGTTTTTTCTCTGTTAGCTTATTCTATGATGATGGAAGAAGCAGCAAGGTCACCAAATATCTCTGCAAGCGAAATGAGTAAATAGAATGGATGTAATAGAAGTACAAAAAACCTAACGAGTACTCTATTATAACTTTAAACTTCAAAAGAGCCTTAAACCCTAACTATTTTCTTACTTCGATGTTTGATCTGTAACCCTAGTTGTGGAGAATCTGATTAGAAGTGATAAACCTAAGAATGCCCAGTTCACACAGCTCCATTGAACAATAATCTATTTGATCAAAATTTTAATCTAATCAACGTCTTTAGTTCTACTGTCCAGATGATAGAATAATGGATTTATATTCCAAACCTTCTTGCATCTTCGCAACACTATGATACAAATAGTAATTTATTTTACAGAATCTCATCTCCACAGTCAAATTACACTCTAGAGTCTAGACAAAGGGGCTGCCTGAGACAAGCTTTCGTTGGTTGAGTTTTTTAGAGAAATTGTAAAGTAAAGTATTCTGCACAGAATATTTTGCAAAATGTATGAAACAAAACACAAGACTGCGCAGTTGCGACAATAAGGTTGAGAAGATGGTGTAGATGAGCCAGATGTACTCCCTATCCCTGCTGATGGTCCATGCACTTGTCCAGAACGCGGTGGATGTGGAGGGGGAGGTCCCATTTGTGATGCCACTCCATTTACAAATGGAAGATTAAAATCAGAATCAGCTTCTGAGATTTCAACCATGGTAACATGCACAAAAGAAACAAGTTACAAGTTAGTGAGTTACAACAGTAGCTACAGTACAACAATAAACAAAATACAAAATGGTACTACTGGTGGTGAAGACTGAAAAACATAAATGGTCATCAAATTAAAATACTAAGTAAAGTACAGCAACATAAACTCATCCAAATCAGCAACAATCAACAAAAGAATATATTAAACCCTAATTGAAAGAGAAGAAAACTAGAATCACCAGTACCCTAATTGAAATCAAAAACAAGCAATTCATCAAACCTTAATTGAAAAATAAAAAATCAAGCCGTTAATCGGACCCTAATTGAATTTGAAGATGAAAATATACTAGAAGTATAAAATAATTCATCAACCCTAATTGATGATTCATATCAAAGAAGAACATAAACTACACAAAATGGTTCCAAAAAAAAAACCTAACTGTAACAGACTAACAATATCTTACTTACTTAACTTTGAATTAATGTTACTATGTTGAATCTTGCATTGAAGGACTGACATCTAAAGTAAAAATGGCAGCGACAGTTTTTTTTCGAAGAAGAAGAAGAGTGAAAACTGAGAGAAAGAAAGAAAAATGGCAGATGAAAGAAGAAGAGTGAGACTGAGAGAAAGACTGAGAAAGAAGAAGAGTGAAGAGTCTGAAGACTGAGAGAAAGAAAGAAAGAAGAGTGAAGACTGAAAATGGCAGCGGCAGGCTTTGCGATTAGGTTTAGATAAGAGTTCGTTTTGTATAAACGTCTAGGATTAAATGATGAGGGTAATCTAACGGTTGTTGTAGTTTAAGGCGGGTGGGCGGGTTGGGTCGGGTGACGGAAGATGCTACCCGCACCCAACCCAACATGTGGCGGGTTCAGATTTTGTGATCCATAGTCGACCCACTCCTAAATGGGTTGGTTCGGGTGTGGGTATTTTTGGGCGGGTGCGGGTTGGGTCGGTTTTGTGCAGCCCTAGTTGTGACCATGGAATATTAAACCACTTATTAGGGAAGGTATCAAAATCTATGTAAGATAAACTAGAAACCCAGATAAGGGTTGAGGATTGCCAAAGCGAGTCTAGATGGAAGGCATAAGCCAAAGTCTTAGAAGAGAAAAAAGCAAAGGGAGGTAAATGCTAACTCAAACAAACCAGCAAGTGAAGTGCCACAATGATACCTTGTTCCTTGTAACCGAGTTTTCACGTCAAACACGGAACATATCTATATGGCCAAAAAAAAAAATCCGCCACGCACTTGCACTTCTTCAGCTTGATGATTTCAAAAGGTAAGCACCTTCATTTTCCGCCAAATATCATCAAAACAACGAAGGTAATAAACCACTTAGCTCCTATTTTAAAAACAGTAGAAAGGTGCGTGCAAATATCTGAAAGGATGATTTAAAACGTACCATATATGCGGTGTTCAGCACTACAAAAAAAAGACTCTGCTCCTATATTGTAGTGTAAACAACGAAAATTTGCAGAAACCCAACACTCATAAGATTACTCTACAACTAAGCTTCAAATTGAACACACTCAAAAAAACTTTCAATCATATTCCCAAGGTAATATAAGGACCCTCAAGCTCGTCAATGCTATTAGACTAGTCAAGAGACGTTTTAGCCGTTAATAACTCGATTAGTCTAACACAAACATTAATTAATAGAAATTAATATAATAACAAATTAAATACTAAACCGGTACCGCTAGATAGATCTCGAAAAGTTATGCAGAATGGACTACTCGAACGTGTCATTCGGACACCGGACGAAGAAGATATCATCAGATTAACACGAAGGGATAATTATCATTCTTGTTTTCAACCGCATGGCTACCCTTATCAATTCTTGGGTGCCTTATTAATTCTCGTTAGTCTTATCTACACCCGGTCGAGAAGATAAATCTTCTTTCTTTCCTTCTTCTTTATTCTTTCTTCTTTCTATTTTCTTCTCTCTTTCTTCTTCTTCTTCATCTTTTCTCTGGCGATTCAGAGATGAAATCTCTGTTAAGGAACTTCACTGAAATTTAGTAAAACCAATCAATCTAGTGTGGTGTTGATGAGTTAATAGTTTGGGTTTGGTTAGAAATTCGATTGAGTTGAGGAGAAGTGATTCTGTGAAGAAATTAGGGTTCATGAAATCAATTTCGGATTCAGTTAAGGGTGAAGAAGAAAGAATCAAAGGACGGGTTTGACAAATTGGGAGGTTTGGTTGATGCTTTGAGGTTGAATTAGAGAATAGAATCTATGAGACTTGAATTAGGGTTTGAGTTGGAAATTCAGATGAAGAACTGAAGATGAATTTGAAGGTTTAAGTGGCGAACTAAAGATGGGTTTTGATTGAATTGAAGTTTTGAAGTTGATTCAGTGATGAATCAGTGAATCAGGGTTGGTGTTCTGTTCTTCCCCAATTTATGAGTTTGGGTTGATGATGAAGTAATTGAGTGAAATAACAAGATATGAAAGGTTGGGTTTTACTGATACGATGTGAAGATGAAGGTTATGAAGCTGATGAAGAACTAGGGTTTGGTTCTGCTATTAAGAAGGTAATTGTTCTGTTGGTAAATCTGTTCAAGTTCATTATTAAGGTTATAAGTTTCTTAATGAATTATGAATTGAAATGGTTATGAGATAGATATGTAGTTGAGCTGAGTTAATTGTGGTGGTGTTGTAATCTGCAGGGCTATGTATAGATGAGTATTGTTCTGGATTAGTGTCTTGTGTGGTGTTGAGCTGAATTCCAAATGATGGAGTTATACTGAGATTGTAGATTTGGTTATGGATTTTGATAAGTGGATGTCTGTATGATAATCTGTATGGAATAGTCTTATGGACATAGCAAGGGGATGAGTGTAGTAAGTTAGTGTTACAGATAATGGTGATATTGAGATTTCAGTTCATTTACTTGTTCTCAATTGATATGGGTTGTTATAGTGGTGGTGTTTTACAGTGGTAGAGGATTTTAGGGGATACAAGTATGAACTGACTTATGATATGCACAAGGTCTTGGAGGTGCAAGAGAATGAATGTGAAGTGAGTTGTTGGATGTTTCTGTGAGAGATAAGGTTAGATGGCTCCTTATGGTTGTGGTTCTAAGGACTACAGGGTTGGCTGTAGACTGAGTATGGATCAGAAACTATAGAGTTTAGTCTTGGTAGTGATGTTTTGGTGGAATTGATAACATTGAGATGAGTTCAGCAACAGATGGATTGTGTACGTGAAATGAGTGTTGCATAGAGCTGCAATTGCAGGTAAACTAATATATCAGTTGTACATGATTTATGAAGTTTAAATTGAGGAAAGTGTATTGTTATAACTGTTGATTATTAAAGATGGATTGTTATAGAAAACAAAATGGAATGAACTCTGTAATAGAAGTTTAACTTAGGCTTTTAGCCTGTTGGTCATCCAAGTCAGTTTGCCTGACTGATCTAGCTTGTCCATGACTCTGTCTAATTGACTGAGTTGATTCTTTTGACCGATTTGACTCAGAGACCTGACCAGTTGACTTAACCTTTGACCATACCTTGAGATGACCTTGGACGTTGACTGTTAGTTGATCCTTGACCGTCACTTTGACAGTTAGTTAACCCAGAAGGACCAGGGCTTAGTTTAAGGAGATGGTTTGTTGGGCTTGGTCTTATAGTTAGTTTCTTATTCTGATATATTAGGCCCTTATAGTCTGAATTGACCTTTGATTTCTTCTACAAAGTTGTAGAACTTCATAAGACTTATCTAATGAACTATAGAACTAACCCGATTCAATTAGTAAACCTTAGTTATGTTAAAGATGGATAACAAAAAGGTGTAGAATCATTATTGGGCTTAGAACCATTACTTAGACTTGTTTGAGCCTTGTATGATCCTTTTGGATAAATTCTTAGAGTGCTTGTTGATTAACAGTTAGTTTATTAACAACGATCGATTCAAAGGATGAACCGGTGGATCGTGGATCTCGAGGTAGGTGTGGCTTGTCATCAAAAGAGGTGGGAATACATTTGACTCTCTTGTAAACATTGATGTTTTCTTTTACAAAGATTTATGTTTATCAAATTCATGCGTTGTCTAGTTGTGCATTACATGCTTTGTGTAAATTGCATTATGATAATTTTGTTGATTCTGTGAATATTTCCACAATTTGGAAAAGACTTGTAATGTTTTGTTTGTCATTATGAATTGTTATGGGAAATGAGAATTTCCACTTCTTGTATATAGGATACGCTCCTTCACAATTATATCTACATGAATTCAGCTTTTATGCTTAGAGTGGGTCATCATGGTCTTGGTGATATCAATAGATAATGAGTGTGGTTAGCACGAATATTATACATTGTTTGAAAGAATGAATTTGTTCCATATACATATATGATTATTTCAGTGACTTAGTCAATGTTTAATGTTTCGGAAAAACATGTATTGTTTTTTTTCAACTCTTGCTTATGATTACTTGAAAGTTAAATGTTATTCCTACTGAGCACCCCTTTTAGGGATGATGTGCTCACTCATTCACACTTTCAGTTTCAGTGACAGATCAGAGTTGCACAACGAAAGCTTCAAGGGTTGAGTTCGCTAGTTGATTAACTTCTGCTATGTTTATTATGTTGTATATTGTATTTGTAAACCAAATGGCTATCGTATATGTATCACATGAGAGGAGTTTTGTATTTATTAGTATGATTCAGAGCGGGGCTAGTTTTTGGGTTAAGTTTGGTAGCCAATTTCTTAATTGAATGCTTAAGTATATGATTTAGATTCTTAGTGCCTTTTTATTTAGTTAATATATTGGATTAGTCAGCTGCTAGCTTTAGGGGCGCTACAATGTTGGTATCAGAGCTCACTATTAGATCGTACATGGGAAAGCATAGGAATAGTCAGTCCCAGTTAGTGAAATAGATTAGTTTAGAACTGGGTTGGGTTGTGAGAAAATCCTAATTACTAAAAGCTATCAATAATTAAAAAAATTACTTAATTGATTGATTTGTTTGTTTGTTTGATTGTTTGTATATGTAATGAAGTAAAAATTGGAGGGTACACCAACAACTTTAGCTAATAGATTAGAGAGTAATTAGTCTAAGAAGTATGAACACGTAGACAATCTAATACTATAAAAATAGTGAGATTGGTATTATTGATAAATCTTGAAAGTCACATATATACTTATTAAACACTTTGACTTATACGTAGGGTCAATAATTTATAATCATATAAATGTTAGTAATATTTTTGGGACTCAATAATAATTGGAAGAGTTGTTAGAATAATAGTTCGACCGTCAATAAAATATTATAGTAGTAATTATAGATGATAATCAAAGTAATAATAATTTTAATAAATTAACGATTAGCATTTATCATTTGATATCATATTGAACTTTGCTTAACTAAAATTTCCTTAAAGATATATAACAACAAAAATAATAATTATGATTAAATAACTATGAAAAATTATTTACGCTTATCTACGATTAAGTTTTGTAAATTAAACTAATGACAAATTAGGAATAGATGTTTTGCGTTTAAACTAGACGGTTAGTGTGACACTTATTAGGCGTTAGACGTAAAAGGGTGAAAATAAAATGTACCGAAATTAACTTGTTAATTATCTTATACCGAAGTTATCTTTAGTCTAACGAATGATCCAGTAAATTTCTAAAATGGAACAAATATTGTAGATGAAGTAGTGATGACATTATTCGAATAATTAGGCTAGTAAGAAATGATATATACGGTATCACAGTAAAGTTAAAATCTCAGATATTATAAATTGACGGGAACTGAATTTAGATTACTTATAATGATAAAATAAAATAAAAATAATAACGGTAAATAAAATAATAAAATATTTTTTTTTGATGATTAGATTGCTTAAATGATAAAAGTTATGAGACTAATTAATCGTAATAAATTTGTATTTAGTTAATCCAGCACTAGGGAATAGTGAAGGTTGTGTTTTCTCTATTCGTAGGAAGGCATTGTTGGGATTGGCCAACCTTGACAGGGCAACTACATTCAGAGATGACCGATCATAAAAGTGTAATATTGTTCTTCTATAGAACAGATAACCATAATGTCACTTAGAAAGATTTGAGGATCTCCTTTGAAATTAGAGACACATATCTTATAAAATAGAAATTAGTGTAGAGAACTGAAAGACAAAGATTTATAGTCTTCCATTATAGAAATTTTTGTAAGGAACGAGACTTCCCTATTTGATAGAAATTAAATCGGCGTAGTTGAACCTAAAACTACAAATTTTAGATTTTAGTTGTAGAGCCATATAAATTTTTGTTTTGTTTTATGTTGTTTGCGCTTATACAAGAGATTATTAAATAAGGTGGGGAGTTTTTCTAAAGACCAGAAGGATGGTTGGATTTTCGAGGACGAAAATATATAAGGTGGGGAGAATGTAAGGATCCTCAAGATCGTCAACGCTATTAGACTAGTCAAGAGATGTTTTAGCCGTTAATAACTCGATTAGTGTTGCGGTATTTTCAAGTGGAGATTTAAAAACCAAAATATATACAAAAGATATGTCACAGGATCAAGAGATACTAGGACTCAGGATTCCACCAAATTCCATTCATGTGACTCAAATAATAATTCCAATCAATTATAGTTCAAATATGGACTCTTGTTCTTTGCCAAAAATAGATTTTTGAAAAGCAATGACTGTAAATCACAAGCATGATATATCAAAAATACATAGACCAAGCATACACCATCAAACGAAATCACGCCCATTCAATAAAAATCATAAGACAATTAAAAATCAATGCAAATAGTCATAAAAGAATTATTAGAATAACCACATGCGTGAAATAGGACTTCCTCCGTCATCCCAGTGTTGGGGTTTAGCTCATCATATTAACAACTTGCTCAAGATACAAGATTATAGCCAAAAAGTTGATTAAAAGATAAATAAGAACTAAAACAGTGAATCTGCGACCCACAGAAGGCGTCCAGAGAACAACGATACTTCGCTGCTGCAGTAAACAACGATAGGAATAAGACTGATGTTGACGCCTGTCTTCTGGAGTCTGTTCTTCGTGCTCTTTAATGGCAGCAGCAGCAGCAGAACTCCTCCTTCCTGCAGCTCCTATTCTTCGCTCCTCTAGCCTCCCTCTGGTCTCTGCTCAACCCCAAACCTCTTGATACTCTTCTAGGAACCCTAATCTTCCTATTTATACACAAAAGGGTCATCGAATCTCTCCCAAATCTCTTCGATATCTCCTCTTTATTTACTTGGCAGCCACGGCAATAATCTCTTCCCTCATTCGTTTCACGCGTTTCTGAGATTTAACACTTATCTCAAACTCTTCCTAAGATATATAAGTATCTTTGGAAAGATTTATAGGTGTTTAGTCTCGCTGGAAATCCCAGTTCGATTCAAACAGGGTCCTTCTCCCTGTTTTATCTCCATACGCTTCTCACGGCTTATCCAGCCACTTCTGGCCCTTCAAATCACCCCTGTTAGCTTCCTATAAGTCCATAGAATAAGCCCAAACATTTCCAGCCCTTTAATCTCCCTAAAACATCTCAAACAATTGAGTTGAAACGAACTGTGCATGGAAAAATAATTTCCCGCCAAATTCAATATTTGAATTTGAGAAGATATGCCCCCTATCCAGCTCCGGTGTCCCTTTAGCAGCTGCCTGGAACTGGGTCACCCCTTAGTAATTAGGTTACCCCTTATCCAAAATCAAGGGTCCGTATAACAAGTGTCTTCTGGGGCATTTTCCGCACTTTTTCCGGGGTATTTCTGGGGTACTTCCGGTACTCTTCTGGGGTACTTCTGGCACTCTATCAACGGAAGTCCAGACGCCGCATTTTCAGCCAATTTCGCCGCAAATCCTTATTCTTCTAAAAACACCTACAAATAAATAAAATAACCAAATAAGTACAAAATCGAGCACTAACACTATATACAATTGAGCTATATTAGACAATATAAGACCAGAAGGATGGTTGGATTTTCGAGGACGAAAATACATAAGGTGGGGAGAATGTAAGGATCCTCAAGATCGTCAACGCTATTAGACTAGTCAAGAGATGTTTTAGCCGTTAATAACTCGATTAGTCTAGCACGAACGTTAATTAATAGAAATTAATATAACAACGAGTTATATACGAAACTAGTACCGCTAGATAGATCTCGAAAGTTATGCAGAATGGACTACTCGAGCGTGTCATTCGGACACCGGATGAAGAAGATACCATCAGATTAACACAAAGGGATAATTATCATTTTTGTTATCAACCGCATGGCTTCCCTTATCAATTCTTGGGTGCCTTATTAATTCTCGTTGGTCTTATCTACACCCGGACAAGAAGATAACTCTTCTTTATTTTTTGTTCTTTCTATTTTCTTTTCTCTCTTTCTTCTTCTTCTTCTTCTTTTCTCTGGCGATTCAGAGATGAAATCTCTATTAAGGAACTTCACTAAAATTTAGTAAAACCAATCAATCGAGTGTGGTGTTGATGAGTTAATAGTTTGGTTTTGGTTAGAAACTTCGATTGAGTTGAGGAGAAGTGATTCTGTGAAGAAATAGGGTTCATGAAATCAATTTCGGGATTCAGTTAAGGGTGAAGAAGAAAGAATCAAAGGACGGGTTTGATAAATTGGAAGGTTTGATTAATGTTTTAAGGTTGAATTAGAGAATAGAATCTCTGAGACTTGAATTAGGGTTTGAGTTGGAAATTCAGATGAAGAACTAGAAGATGAATTTGAAGGTTTAAGTGACGAACTAAAGATGGGTTTTGATTGAATTGAAGTTTTGAAGTTGATTCAGTGATGAATCAGTGAATCAGGGTTGGTGTTATGTTCTTCCTTAATTTATGAGTTTGGGTTAATGATGAAGTAATTGAGTGAAATAACAAGAGATGAAAGGTTGGGTTTTACTAATATGATGTGAAGATGAAGGTTATGAAGCTGATGAAGAACTAGGGTTTGGTTCTCCCTTTAAGAAGGTAATTGTTCTGTTGGTAAATATGTTCAAGTTCATTATTAAGTTTATAAGTTTCTTAATGAATTATGAATTGAAATGGTTATGAGATAGATATGTAGTTGCTCTGAGTTAATTGTGGTGGTGCTGTAATCTGCAGGGGTATGTATAGATGAGTATTGTTCTAGATTAGTGTCTTCTGTGGTGTTGAGCTGATTTCCAAATGATGGAGTTATACTGAGATTGTAGATTTGGTTATGGATTTTGATAAGTGGATATATGTATGATAATCTGTAGTAAGTTAGTGTTACAGAAAATGGTGATATTGAGATTTCAGATCATTTATTTGAACCCAATTGATATGGGTTGTTATAGTGGTGGTGTTTTACAGTGGTATAAGATTTTAGGGGATACTGGTAGGATTAGAAACCTATAATATTATAAAATGCAAGCGCACAGTGTCTACTATGTAAAACAGAGCAAATACAGGTCGATTTCACAGAGACTATAGAGTTGATTCTAAGGTCTTTCTATACTTAATCAGATCAAACATGGGATTTTGTCGGTACAACGAGATGACTGCTAAACAGAACTTATGAAACTATAAACGAAACAGAAATAAGGATGCAATGAGAATAGAAAATAATCAAGTAGGAAGCACTAGGGAAATTGAATCTACCACATAACCTACACTAGATATTTCAGCTAATAAAAATACGCTTGACCTTGTAACAGATAACGGTGAAGATTCGAGTCTGCCGTGTATCTAAGGTAATCTTTAAATGGATAGTTAGTCACAACTAAGGTGTCAATTCCTAGCAGAGTAGTATTGTCCCGCGCAGCTGTGCAGGACGCCTTAATAAGCAAGCAGCTTATTGACCGTACGATTATGTCTCCCACCGTTGGATTAGATTCACATTTATTTTTTTCCGGGCAATACAGCTGGCACAGTTGGTATATTAGAAAGAGGTCCCTTAACTTATGAAACAAAATAAAAATAATCCTCTTCTTTATTCCGTAGAAAATCAGCGTTTCAGTCGGACTATCGGAATCCATGGAATCATGAAACTCTTTTTTTGAACAAAGGATGGAATCATGAAACTCTTTTTTTGAACAAAGGATGGAATCATGAACGTTAGTAGAGAGACTATACAATACTGATTAATATAGAACAAGGACATAACATTAAATGAAAAAAACTGAAAAGGATTTATTTCTAATAAAAAAAATACGCTAGCTCTATTATACCTAAGAGTCTTAACTAATGTTTATCTTGTTGTTGGTGAGATAATCCAACGCTTAATAAGCTGCTAGCTTATTAAGCAGTCCCGCGCAGATGCGCAGGACAATATTGCTCTTCCTAGCAATAGTTGTCTTACTACAGCAAAATTAATCACAAATTGAAAATAGTCAATGAGGCATGAGTTGATGCAACAACAGATAATTGATCTAACAACCTAGGATGCAAGACATACTAGGTGAATGTTATGAGTTGCAACAATAAGACTAAACTGAATTCTATTCAATAAATCTCTACAAGAGCATTTTCATTAACATAAGCAACTAGCAGTAAGCTAAGGGATTCATCTAAGACCTAGCTTAAGAAATTAAAACATGATGAAAACAAATGACATATGAGATTCACGAATTGAGATATTCATTCATGCAAACTTCTTAATGTTCAACTGATTTCTACCAAGAGGAGTTTTTGAGAAGATAGGTTACAAAATGACTTTCTACTTATGATCTTTCTCACTTCGATATCCAGCTACACAATAACCCCCTATTTATAACAAAATTTTCCCCTTTTCTCAATCACACAATCAACAGATACACAATAAAAAATTCAGAGATTTGATGATCTTGGAACTCACCACTGATAGTATTCAGTTTACATCCACCCTATTATTTGCACTAGCTAGCTCTCTGATGATATTGATGTTGTAGAGAACTGAAAATTCAGACCTAGCTTCTCATGCCTGTTGCTTGTAAAACACCGCCTGACCTTATCTTTGACTAACCCATTTTGTGGATAAATTTCATTATGACCAGCCACCATAATGTTATCATTTCCTTGTTGTTCTTATTGGTGTTGCATAGAACTGACAATTAAACAAATTTGCTCAATGTTTGATGCTGTTGAAGATAACTTGACCGACATGTTCTCATCCAGTTCATAGAGTCTAGGGTTAGGTTGAGATTGAGTATCATAGAAGGGGTACGAACTGGCCATTTGACTGATAAGGGAGAGATATAATTAGGGCATGGTTTCGACAGATATAGATAGAGAGGAAACAACCTTTTATGGATAGGCTTTGGATAAGGGTGATGATTTTTCTCAAGGAGGTGGTGTCGGGTGTGATAGAGAGAGATGGTCTGATGTGAAATGGGAAGAGTGGTTAAGGGCATGTTTGGGAGTTGAGCACTAATACCTAGCTTAGGTGTTTTATTTTCTTTGAACATGAACAACAATTGGACTTTCACTTTGACCATGCAAGTCCAATGGTACCACTGCGCACTTGAATTTCCTTCAACTTTCTTAGCCACTATTTGGTCGGCATTTCCACTTTCCGCAATAGTTCTGCTAACCAAGCTCTCTTTATTTTCCTACAAATAAACAGGTACTATCAATATTTACAAAAATAATATTATTCATTCCTCGAGACACAAAATGCAGAATACAGCTTAAAACAGGACATTGAAGCTTTCGAGATGTGATAAAAGACAAAAAAATGGCCAAGAAATATGTATTATTAGGCACTGATTACACCCCCAAACCTGAATTTTTCTCGTCCTCGAGTAAAACACAAAACTAAAATAGAAGTCCTACCTACACCACTGTCGCTTGACAAAATATACCGAAAACGTTTTAGGACAAAATATAAGCTCAGATTCCATGAAAATGATACATGCATTCAGTTTTAGCTCACAGCAATTGGATATGTCAATCTAGCTTTCAAAGGCACAATTCTAGAACTGAAACAACTAAAGACATGTGATAAGAGTGTAAAGTGCATCTCCCTGGTACGTGCATAGAGAATGATTTACTCTATGAAGTTATGACTGCCAATCGCTAAGAGATAGTTTTTAGGCTAAGAACTGAATTCAAAGCCATGCTAGCTGTCCGGTTTTACGAGAATTGTGAATGTTCACCTAAGAGTATGTGATATTTCATCTTACCCGTGTTGTACATAGATGACTACACCCTCCTTGCATATTACAAGACCATTTACATAATAACAAAGAACACTGACTTCAATATCTACATTGACTACTCTCAATTTGAGGCAAGAGAGATATTTTTTTACTGAAATAGAACATAACAAACACTGGGTACTTTTTCTTTTCTTTTTTCTTTTTTTTTTGTAACTGATTTTTCATCTCATTTTGCAATAACGAGAGATACAAACACAAGATGACTTTCCTACTTTACACAAGAACTCAAAAATACATTACATGACATTTTTGGCAAGAGGTAGCCCTTTTCGATGCACCCGGTCAAATTCAATGGTTGTTTTTCTTAACGTATCCTCCCACTTCTTTCCCAGCCAACCAAAGAACAAGTTAGTCAAGTCTTATTCAGTATTCTAGATGTTTGACAGCCTACTTAACCTATGAAACACGGACGCTATAAACGCTTGGTTGATTGTGCATGTGCAAATTTTCTATATCATAATGTGAATTGTGCTAGAATCAGGGGTGCCTCATCATCTAGACTAAGAATCCTAAGATATTATACATGCACAGGCATCACAAATCAAGGTACATGAGCTCCATTTTTCATTTTTTTTCCTAAGGTGACATCCATTCACAAGATTCAAACATACCAAATCGCTACAAAGTTCATGTGGTATCTACTTGTATCCCCAAACCTATGTTAAAGTATCCTCAATGTTTCTAAGGATTCACAATGTTTCGAATACGCGACTTTTCAACGAACTACTGAAACTCCGTCCCTAAGTCGCGGCTTTTCTACAATTACCAAATAAGTCGCGGCTTTTCTGGAGTTATCGAATAATCCACGGATTAAACGGGAACGCGAATAATTCGCTGGAGCAATTCGTCTAGCCAGCTTAACCAATAAACTGAAAACTGAGCCTGGTTCCTTTACCAACAAGACTTCAATTGGGCCTGCTTAACAGATTTCACGATTGTGAAAAATACTAGAACCCCCTACTATATGGGTTCAATATAGAGAAGCCCCATTAAATGGATCATTCATTGTCAACTCCATTCTTTCACATTTTGATATTTCTAGGCCCAAAATTTTAGAATTCCGGGCCTGTTAATAAAAGTTTTATTTAAAATAATTATTATAATACCAAGAATACCCTTTAGTATATAAATGCAATAAAACTAGGCATAGGTTTCATTTTCGGTTTTCTTTTTTCTCTCCACTGCTCTGCAAATAACGAAGAATGGAGATTCACTTGATGAAACTCGAAGAAAACTTGAGGATTCAACATCTTATCGAAAGAAAAAGAAAAGTTTCTCATCTATATTTGCAGTCCTGTTGAATTCTCATTATGTTTTAACCAAAATCAAGTTCTGGAAAGTTCAGTGACAACTTCCGATACCTAATAAGTTCGATTTTACTTTGAATTTTGATCTGATTTTAGAATTGTTGCTTCGATCTATGATCCTTGTATCATTTTCTTTGATTTGAACTGTTTAGTTTCGATTTTTGTTTACAAAATATTTTTAGGGTTTGTAATCAACCCTGATTTATAATTGCTTATGATTTCAACTAAATTTTCACGACGAAACCAAGATTAGATTTCAGATCTGTTATAATCTAATCTTTATCTTGCTTTTAAGATGAAACATTTGAAAGATTTTGAAAGAAAATTACAAAAAAATTCTAGGTTTCTTTATTGAAAATCAATCAATCTATCTATCTTAAATCTCGATTGAAAAATTGGTTATCATATTTGAAATCTGCGAATCATCATCTCTATTACCCATCTATCTGTTACGAATTTCATCTACTTTGATTTTGCAACTGGCTGCTTGTATCAGATATTGAATGTTTTATTATAATGCAATCAAAATTGGAATTAGTTGTTTCAGATACAACATCAGATGTCAAAAGTCAGTGTGAATGAATTTCTCATGTTGATGAGCTCTTTTTAGGTGCTCTTGTACTTGTTGGTTTTATGTCCATTTAATAAGGTAATTATGCATCTAGTTTATGTTCATTTTTGGCTGATTATACTGGTTTTCATGTTGTTTTGTGCAGGTCAAAGGAATTCACAGAAGACTTCTGATAAAGAAGATATTACTATCATCCAAACGTTTGTTGCAGATCTCAAGGAAATGGCTAAACTAGAATATGAGAAACAACTTATTGATGACCAGGTGAGACTGTGCTACGTAATTAGCTGCATCACAACGAACACTGTAAAAAAGATTTTTTTAGAATAACGTAATTATCTAGTATTTTCTGTTGTATATATCTGTTTGAAGCATCCTTCACTCACACTCATCATCACTCTTTATAAGCTAACAAGGATCACTCCATTAACTTGGCTGGCTCATGCATTTCTAGGCCAAGGAGGAAGAAGTAAAGGCTTATGAATCTGTTAAGTCTGTAAAAGATGTAGGCATTGATCCAATACAAGAGTCTCCAGAATCTCCTTCACAATGGCCCTTGGAGTTCGAGAGGAAACAACGATACATTATTGAACTTTGGCACTTCTGTTGCATCTCATTGGTCCATTAAACCTACTTCTTTTTGCTCTTTAAAGGTGATTCGTCAGATTCCATTTACTTAGAGGTGGAGCTGAGAAGGTTATCATTTCTTAAAGACAATTTTTCTCGGGGAAATATCCACAAAGTGTCTGCAGGCGCTGATCAGGATCTATCATTAGCTTCAAGGTACCATTTTTTTTCTTTTGTTTTACTAATATGCCTTGCATTGTCTATTTATTTGTTTTTTCCGTCAAACTGCTATGTCTTTGTATACGCAACCTTGACATGTAATGTTGCAAAGGGTATATGATATGCAAGTTCAAATTCTTGTTCTGGCCCTAAATGACGATGTTATTATCATTATATGATGTCTGGCTCTATCCTAGAATTAGTTCATTTGTTCCACATTACTTCAGTTAACAGAATAGAAACTGTAACATGTTTATGTTCACATTCATAGCAAGAAGGCCCTTACTCATACAGATAATACTTTGTGTGACACTCATTAACTTAAAGTCAATCTAAACTTTTATATCTCCAAGGATGGATACCTGAAAGCACAATAATAGTTTATGAATGCAAGTTTCTGAATTCCAATTGCTAAGACATGATGCAATTTGTATTTTAAGCTTGAGCTTGGTTTTTATGAACTGGAAGTGTCATTTAATCCCATTCATTAAGTAGACCTCACAGATTGGACGAGCTGAGAAAAACCTTCTTTTGCAGTTGCACAAACCATACGGGTGTATAACTGCCAATTACACAATCCATATGTATGTGTAATTTCCTATTACACAAGCCATATGGATGTGTAACTGCTGATTACACATGCATTTTGTATGTGTACAAGCTGATTACACAAGCATTTCACACACTCGATCAGAATTCATGCATATTGTATTGTCTGTGTTTTTTTGTGTGCTTTGCAATAGAGTTCTCCTGTATTTGAAATTCTATGTAGTTAACACAGTGTATGTGCCAGGTAAATGCTAATGTGAAACTGCGGCTTACACATGCCATATGCATGTGTAACTGCCGATTACACATGCCTATAACACTACTAGGTTAATGATTTTTACAGATGCCATATGATGTGCACATGCTAGTTGTATGTGTAACTGCTAGTTACACATGCCATATGATGTGTAACTGCTAGTTACACATGCTAGTTGTATGTGTAACTGCTAATTACACATGCCATATGATGTGTAACTGCTAGTTACACATGTTAGTTGTATGTGTAACTGCCAATTACACATGCTATTTGAATGTGTAAAAGTTTAAAATATATTTATGTCGTTTTTCTTTTGTAAGATAAAGATAAACTTTTTCTTTCTGGTAGTGGATTTTATAACTACGTCCTGAACCCTAATGTGTACCCCTTGGAATCCTAACAGGCTCAAACAGTCATCCCACTGGCACTGGACTGGATCATAAAGTGGCTTAGCCCCAAAATATTACTTATTCAAGTATCAAGTAAAACTGGTCTTTATGACAGTCAACCCTTAGTCCAGGTTCATTAATTTTCGAAAACTAGATACAAAAACGGCCTGTTCTTTTGTTGCTAACTCATACTTTGCATTATCTTACCAGGTCAGCTCATCATGAACAATGCAACTCAACTAAAGCAAGAGAACTTAATGAAAATTGCGCTTGATACTACTACAAGGTTAGTCCAGCATGCCTCAGTTTATATTTTGTCTCTTATTCTTTGTTTGCCCGGAAATGTTGAACCTTTAACTCGTAGCTTTACTGCAGAAATCAGTGGTTTGAACATTATATACTTGGTAATCATGCTTATGTTCTTTCCTTTATCAATTCTGGTGATGAATTCCAATATGGATGTGTAACTCCTAGTTACACTAGTCAGTTGCGTCGGTAACTGCTAGTTTCACTACTCATATGTATGTGAAATTGAATATACATTGTTTTTCACTTAATCTTATAAAAACTAATTGCTTTTGTTATATTTTAGGTCTCATTGGAACTGAAATTGACGCAGAATACACAAGTCAGACGCATGTGGAACCCTCAATCACACTAGATAGACGCATGTGTAACCCTCAATTACACTAGATAGACGCATGTGTAACTCTCAATTACACTAGACAGATGCGTGTGTAACTTCTAGTTACACATGCTAAGAAATTATTGTAAATGAATATTAAAGTAATACATGTATTTTTTTTTTTGTATGCGTTCTCTTTGATGTCTATTTTTTGATGTGTAACTTTGCATTACACATGGCATAAGGATGTGTAACTTCTGGATACACATGCTATATGCATGTGTAACTTCTGTTTACACATTCACACTGTATTTTAATAATTTTGGGCCTAGACTTAATAATTTTGGGCTTAAATTTGAATTTTATTTAATTTTGGGCTTGACAATGTATAAAAGGGCATGGATGTCTTTTAATAACTCGGGGTCTAGATTTAAACTTCTTTTAATTAAGGGCCTCATATTATAGGTTATCCATGGGTTGGGCCTTAGCCTAATTTTCTCTTCACGATTTTCCAAAAAATTTTCCAAAATTTTGATTGAGAAAGAGTTCGATCCTAGACAATTAAGTACATGAACCACCCAACTAACCACTAGACCACATACTTGTGGATGATATCTTCTTCCATATTACATTTACATTCTAATTCATAAAACGTAATGCTTCCTATCACGTCAAATATGTCTTTCTTTATATATAATGTATATCGAATTTTGTGCACTGAACTCATACCTATAAATCAAATAATACACGTACGTCTGCCGTTCCGAATTATTTCCGAATCATGAATGTTGACCGGATTGTTGACCGAATTTGACATTTACGTATCCGTATAATACCCGTACGTATGCCGTATCGTACGTATGATGTATCCCGAATTGCTAACTAGGATCTAGCTACACAACAACCCCCTATTTATACACAGAATTTTTCCCCTTTTCTCAATCACACAACCAACAGATACACAATAAAAAATTCAGAGATTTGATGATCTTGGAAATCACCACTGATAGTTTTCAGTTTACAGCCACCCTATTATTTCCACAAGCTAGCTGTCTGATGATATTGATGTTGTAGAGAACTGAAAATTCAGACCTAGCTTCTCACGCATGTTGCTTGTAAAACACAGCCTGACCTTATCTTTGACTAACCCATTTTGTGGATAAATTTCATTATGACCGGCCACCCTAATGTTATCATTTCCTTGCTGTTCATATGTGACGAAAGTCATGATATGTTTCAATCATCTTGAAAATTTGTTTGACGAGAAATGGTGTAACAACTATATAACGTCCTCTAATAATATTTCAATGATTAAAATGAGAGTTTAGATTACATAAGAAATGGTGGACATAAGCATTGTTGTGGAAACACATTTATATATAAGTCATATTCCTTGAACCAAAGTTTGCGAACTTTGTTGATCAAGAGAACCGGAAGAATGACGTGAGCCAAGTACGCGAACTCAGTCCGCGAACTTCCGAAGTTCTCAAACCCGAGAAATTATGCTGGAGTTGACAAACTATTTGCGCGAACTTAATCCGCGAACCGGCGAAATTCACATATCCGAGAATTTCTTCCGGAGTTTGTAAACTCTGGCTAGTAACTTAAGTCCACGAACCTAATCTGCGAACTTGAGAATGTTATATATCTGAAGATGATTTCTGAACTTAAACTTAAAAAGACTAAGGAATGCAGTTTGCAAACCGTGGCTATAAAAGTTCATGAACCGATTCAAGTGAATCAAATCAAATCATTTATTCACTGGAAATATGATCCATCAACCGGAAGATAAACATCGCTTATCGACATACAGATATTGGTTCGGATAGATGGATAGCTTGGGCTATTAATCCAACTGGCATCCGAATGGTAGGATGTCAAGCTCTTGTAGCATATCAAAAGGATGGGAAAATGCTTGCTTATACAACTCCAATCTCCGCATATCGAACATCCCTGGCACAAGGAGACTTATCTTTTAAAGTTTCTTCTTTTAACTGCAACCTTTGAGAATAGGGGGATGACAATATTTGCAACCATACAACTGCCGATTCATACTACTGTTATTAATCATGTTTGGCAAGAAGGTCCTATGGTGAATGGTAATCCTGGTATGCATGCTATGACTGCCACTAATAAACAATCTATGTGTTCTTTGGATTTGCTTTCTGGACATCAATCTAAATCTTCCGGTGGTGGTGTCGCTCTTGATTCAAGAACGAAACTCAAGAATGTAAGTCTTTTTATTTTTATTCATTTTTTTAATTTTTTAATTTAATCAACTACATGAAATTCTCACTGCAAAGATAGGAGTCTAACAATTTACTATGATTGAAAATTTCAGGTTCATGGAGTATTAAATGTTGTTGCTTGGGGAATTATGATGCCTGTTGGAGCCATGGCTGCAAGGTATTTGAAGGTATTCAATTCAATGGGCGCAGCATGGTTTAACATACACATTACTACTCAAACTTCTGCTTACATTATCGGAATTGCTGGATGGGCAACCGGTCTCCAGGCGTTCAACATAGTGCCCACAGAAACATTGGGATTACTTTATTCGTTCTCGCCACACTTCAGGTATTTTAATAATTTAATGCATGTATATATATTCTTCCGTCAAGATCAACTGATAATTTTACTATGAGAATTTGGAATGCTTCTGTATAGGTTTTTACACTTAATTTCATATAGTCAATCAAAAATTTACTATATAGCTTAAGGTTTTTACACTAATTTTTGGTGTTGTATGAATTTTTGGTTCTGTTTTTGGCTGTAGGTTTTTACACTAATTTACTATAGTCAATCAATAATTCCAAATTGTAAATTAAGTGTTGGAAGTGATAATTCCAAATACAGAACCAAAAATTGTTGGGGGATTCTTCATTTCATATAGTCAATCAAAAGGCATCAAATACTTTGTTTTTGTTGATTAAGTTATGTGCATTTTTCACTAGGTGTGTTTTTGCTGATTAAGTTTTTGCTCATTCAGTTGTTTGTTTTACTGTTTTATTCAATCATGGGTGTCACTGGTTAAGCTTTGTTTAACATGAAATGAAGATATAACTTGGTGAATTTGGAAAACATGCACTGCAGCTATGAAAATGGATGCATAACTTATTATGTATCTGTAAAATTTGTTGCATAACTTGTTATACAGTCCAGAAAATGATTGCATAACACTTTATGCAGCAACTTTTTTATCACTATCAAAACCAATAAAAACAAAGACTGCATAACTTGTCATGCACCTATAATAATATATGCATAACATGTTATGCAGTCGCGAAAATGGATGCATAACTTGTTATGCATCCGAAAATATGGCTGCATAATGCATTATGCATCGAGAAAATTGTTGCAGAATCTTTTATGCATCGAGAAAATAGATGCATAATGCATTATACATCCATTTTTTTTGTACGCATTAATACAATGGCTACATAACTTTGTTATGCAGATGCATAATTTGTTATGCGGTGGAGAAAATGGTTGTATAATTCGTTATGCTTCTGCTGAATGTATTATGCATTTTTTTTGGTGGTTGCATAATGGTTATGTATCAAATTTTCGAAATTTTTTCCAAAAATGATGATCACCTCCGATTTTTTTTGTGAAAAACAAAAATTTGATATTCTAGTTTGTGCTCGTTGCGTAGCTCTCTTTAAAAGATTTATAACGATATAAAATTTGTAAAATTCCAATGCGCGGTTTTTTAGATATGTTATATCCAAGTTTGCTTTACAATTATACCCCTGAAAAAATAGTATGCATAACGAGTTATGTAACGATTCTTAATAATTTCAGATAATTTTGAGTGTGACGGAAACTAAAATTAATCGTGGACCTGAGAACAAGAATATATTTTTTTTTGGGCCTTAGCCTAATTTTCCCTTGTAATAATACCGCCTTTGAAATATCAAATCCCTGTAGTTCCTTCGGATTAAAATTTTAATCAACATTATAAGACGAACTCCTTCAAAAAAATATATATATATATGGGTCCGGATCACGGAACTCATAATTTTGACGCATGGTTTTGACAAAATTATACAACCGTCGATTGCAGTTCATCTAACGGCTGTCAAGTTTGATGAGTTGCATGTTTCTAACCTCTATCGATTTTTATGGCTCCGGCCAAGCCGAGCCAATAACATAATATAATAAGCTGTCATGTTCTTCGAAAAATGATCATGTTCTTCCTCTAACTTAGCAACTGCTTCCTCCCCATTTTCAATTAATGCTACAAACAATCCCAACGCGTACTCGATGATATGAAATCCATTCGTATTTAAGTACTTTACATATTTAATTCGACCATCGGATGCTGTTTTCGAATTTCTGTGATTGCATTAGGTACTTAGGTCGAGTAATCCAAATCTGATTTCAGCGTTTGAAAGATTTAAATTCTCATTCTTAGGCTTTATCTTCTTCGTCTGAGTTTCTGCAAAGTTTTTTATTCCATCCATGATATTGCAATTTTTTTATGCTGTTTGTGGATCCAAAGTTTTGATTAATTCTATTTGATGTTATGAATTCGTACTATGAAATCCTACGGGATGATTGTTTTTTTTGTTTTGTTTTGTTTTTTTATTCTTTGCACCCTAATTGGCATATTGGCTCTCTGGATTCTCAATTTATTGAACCCTTAAGTCCTAATTGTGGTTTTTTTTCTTTTTGAAAAGTAGAATTTCTGGTAATGATTTACTGGCACTCTGACAGAATTGTTCTTCATTAGAACTTTTTTTTTTGAGGAATATATTCCACATCATTTATACTACAAGAATCGCAATTTCGAGGGCACTGTGTTTTTCATTCGAAAATCCATCCACATCAATAGTTCCATCAATCCTTGATTATCAGCAGTTTTTTAATTGGTCATCCATGCTTAATTGTCCTGAATCCAAATGAAGAACTTAAAATATATGCAACGGAAAACTTGGGAAGAAGAAATAAAGCTATCATTGCCGTGATGGAAAACTGGGGAAGAAGACTAAACTACTTGACCCCAAAACGTGGGAAGATATCCTTTGGCTCAGCTTGGCTGGAGCTATATTGTTTATTTGGGCCAAAAGATATGCCGCCTCATTAAACATGCAACCGTCAGATGGACTCTAATGAACGATTAGATAATTTTGTCATAACCATGCGTCAAAACAGTGAGTCCCATGATCTGGACCCTATATATATATATATATAACGAACCCGCTGTGTGTTCGGTTTATAATGATTTTCAATTATAAGCCGAACCCAACACCGATGTTAGAAGAGGACTAGAAAAAAATAATTGCGTTGCATAATTAAGGGAACCGAAATAATTGATATTGGTTAGTTGAGAATTACTTGAAACGCAGTGAAGTTTCCTCCAATGTTGGTACTTGTCAACCTAGAGGTGGTCGTAAGTCGTTTAAATATGTAAGCTAGAGTAGCGTTTCCCCAAACGTACTTGTTAACGGTATCTAGACCCTTAACCAACAAGAGATGTTTCCGGTAAGGCCGGGAAAGATATTTGTGCCAAGAGTATAAACCAAGTTGGCAGTGTCGGTTTGCTTGACTTTGATCTCGTCCGTTACCAATTCCCTATTATTAACTTTCTCATCTTTGTTCTCAAATTCCTTTTTCAAGTTAGTAAGCTTGAAGTTCTTAAGCTTCTTATTTCTCACATCGTTCCCCAGAACACAATTTGCTTCTTTAACAGAACGATAAACTCAAGTTCAATTTTGTAAACCAAGAGATTCACTAAACAACTTATATAGATCATTTCATAATAGTCAGCATCCACGCTTCTAACCCTCACTTTAAGCCCTGTAATTTTGTTCGCCTCATCAGGAGTAATTGTCATCTCCCCAAAGGGTAACTGACACGTGCAAGACTGCAAGTCTCTAGACAAAATCTTTCTGGAAACTCGGAGATAGTCACCTTGTTACATTCCTGATTTCTATTCTGAATCGCAATCCATAAAGCATAAGATTGTACGTAAGCAACCACCTCGAGAACGTCTTCAGAAAATTTCCATTCCTCTGCCCTTTAGTGTCTCAATACTCGGACTGCATCATTGTGATCAAGATTCTCATATATCCTCTTTTCCCAAGATTCGACGTAACCGATCAACACCCGTCTTCCATATTTCGAATATCCATGGGGCAAACCATCACCTCGAGTTGGGATTACATTATCTTCCGTCACACTTCTCTTCATCAGCACCATCACTATCTCTTATTTCTTGTTCTCTTTGCATCTCTGGTAGTGGTTCACCAATTTCTAACACGACATCTTTGTCAGTTCCGCTGCCTCCTGCTCCCAATTTTTTTTACCTCCTCCCCGAGGATTGGGAGTCTTACAATTAGAAGGCATAACCTCCATCTTATTCCTCCTTTTAGCTTCGTTATTCCTAAAACAAGTATAAAACTTTATTACATTGGAAAAAAAAAGAAGTTAACTCGTGTCTAAAACTATAAGAAATATTAATTAAAATATAGTGTTTGTTATGTGTCGTGCATTTTCTTCATGTTTATCGCGCGGTTCTGGAATTTATCGACCGAACAGGATGAATAAAATGCACAACACTAAACAAAGTTGTTATATGTCAATATCTAAAAACATTTTCCCAATTATATAACTACCATCGATTTTTTTTAAGTAAATCAAAATGTTTGGCTAGCCCGATCGACCTACCAAATATAAGACGAACTCAATGATTATCAGTTGATTCATAAACATGTACATAAAGTTTTTCGGATTATAATTACAAAAATCTTACCAGTCGAACTTCTATACTTAAACGATTTATGAATTCTAAATAATGTATGTTCGACTTATTTTTAGTATTATCGAATAAGCTGAACAACAAATGCACCTCCTATCAGTGACTACGTTCGGCTTAAAGTTCATATGAACTTTTAAGCCGAATTGTTCATACACACTTTCAGGTTGAAATTTTCAAGAATAGTTCGGCTCAAAACGCAACTCAATTTTCAGCCGCAACCCAATATTGTAACAGTCAAAAACACTATTGTTTTTCAAGAGTTGGTGCTTAACTTGGTTGAATTTCTGGTTCGATTTGAGGTTCAATTTCAGTTTCTATACCTTCTCTTCAATTGGTTATTCTTCTTCAATTGATGGATTAGAAGAAGATTTGGAATGCCTAGTCCTAATTTTTCATTTGTACGAGCCATTATGTAGTTGAGATTAATCGACGAACAAATTTTAACGAATCGACTTTAGTCATGGCAATGAAAAAAACTTCGGGAGAGGAATGTTCATCTAGAAGAGGAAGAAGATGAGAGGTTTATATATAAACCGATTATTATTTTTCTAAAACGGATCGTATGTTTTTATATTAGGAGTATTGATAGATCAGTAATTTGAATGGTTTAAGGGTATATATGCAGGAACAAAGGCAGGATTTATATGTTATGGGGTCGAACGATCTTAGTTCCGGTATTCACAAAAATGGAAAAATTTGATAAATATGAGATCTACATGGTATATTTACTTGCCACTTTGACAATAGTATGTAAATCCCATTCTAGATACATCAACTGTCGAAAGAATTGTGCACATTAATGCTAATAACCAGAAACAAGGACATTGAATACCACAATGGATAAATATTTCTTGTTTCCTCCACGATCACGATGATTTACGTTTCTAGTTCTCCATTATCGTTTACGTTTCGTGTTTATCTGAATTCTCATACTAGTGTCTTCTAATCCATTATCATTGACGGTTTTTTAGTTCTCCTCATAGGAAGTTTGTCGTATTGAAAAAAATAAAGAAGATTCAAAGTGGCACGTTTACCTTTTAAACCCATTAATGTCATACAAATTCCAGCTATGTTATATCATTTGCTCCCCATACATAACATTACAAACTACCCAATCTGTTTTTCATAGAATTCCAAAATTTGGTGGGTGCAAATGACCCCACTTACACCTAATTCCTTCCGTCCTATATATATAAGGGGAAATGCTACACTCAATGCGGGCGGGTTTGATAAATTGGAAGGTTTGATTAATGTTTTAAGGTTGAATTAGAGAATAGAATCTCTGAGACTTGAATTAGGGTTTGAGTTGGAAATTCATATGAAGAACTAGAAGATGAATTTGAAGTTTTAAGTGACTAACTAAAGATGGGTTTTGATTGAATTAAAGTTTTGAAGTTGATTCAGTGATGAATCAGTGAATCAAGGTTGGTGTTATGTTCTTCCTTAATTTATGAGTTTGGGTTAATGATGAAGTAATTGAGTGAAATAACAAGAGATGAAAGGTTGGGTTTTACTAATATGATGTGAAGATGAAGGTTATGAAGCTGATGAAGAACTAGGGTTTGGTTCTTCCATTAAGAAGGTAATTGTTCTGTTGGTAAATCTTTTCAAGTTCATTATTAAGTTTATAAGTTTCTTAATGAATTATGAATTGAAATGGTTATGAGATAGATATGTAGTTGCTCTGAGTTAATTGTGGTGGTGCTATAATCTGCAGGGGTATGTATAGATGAGTATTGTTCTAGATTAGTGTCTTCTGTGGTGTTGAGCTGATTTCCAAATGATGGAGTTATACTGAGATTGTAGATTTGGTTATGGATTTTGATAAGTGGATGTATGTATGATAATCTGTAGTAAGTTAGTGTTACAGATAATGGTGATATTGAGATTTCAGATCATTTATTTGAACCCAATTGATATCACTAGTAGAAAAATGATGATCCGTAACAGTTAAAAACTTTTACTGTATTATTTCCGTAACAGTTTTAGTTTTTTCTGCGGTGTTACTAAAGCCCCTGTTACGGAAAGTTTATAAAACCTGTTACGGAAAGGCTATTGAAAAATGACTCATAAATTCTAAAACTATTACTGTTGGTAGTTTCCAGTAACACTTTATAAAATATATGTTACTGAATAATTTCTACTGTAACTATTTTACATAAAACCGTTACCGTTAGCAGTTTATTGTAACATGTTTGGGAACAATCTGTTGCTATTGTTTGAGTTACCGTAACAGTTTTTATTGAAACTGTCATAAAAACTGACAGTTTTTACTGACTACCATCACCTCCACCACTACCTCCACCACCAGCACTGCCACAACCATCAACACTAGCATCTCCACAACCGTCACCACCATGTCCGTCGCGTCCACTACCATGAGTTGGTCTTCTTGGACATGAAATATAAATTCTATAAAAGTACACTTCACAAGATTCGACCTTGAGACCTATTGCATTAATTATAACTCTTGAACCACTCTTCCATGTTTTCCTTTTGTTTAATGTTATCCAAATAAAATATTTACTCTCATTAGACAGTAAACTATACCTCCACCACCTTCGTCGTCACACCACGCAACTACAACACAATTTATATTTTTAATATTCCTACATATTTTTACAACTTGTTTATTATTTTGTGTTATATTCGATTTTTTCTCAAACCTTAGGTAACCATCATTACGAGCCATGGCTAGCTCTCGTGCTTAGAACTAAATCAAGATGTTAAATTAATGTCAGTTCATAAGTAGTTATTTTCTTGAATCGGATATCCAAAAACTAGTTATACAAATAAACAATTTACAGAAATGTCACGATAATGTCAACTATGGTAACATATTAAACATGTTGCAGTAACATAGATATATAGTAACATTTAGTTTAAAAAACGTTACGATAATGCCAACTACGGTGACATATTAAATATGTTACGGTAACATAGGTATATAATAACAGTTGGTTTAAAGAACTGTAATGTAATGTCGACATACGAAATATGTTACAGTAACATGGGTATATAATAACATTTACTAGAAAAACAGTTACAGTATACAACCTGGATGACATTATGTAACAGTTCTTACGAAAAGTGTTACTGTTATTTAGCTATCTAACATTTAGTAACAGGCATTTTACGAACTGTTACTTTATAAAAGTTTGAACTGTTACTAAATGTCACTTTTCTACTAGTGTGTGGGTTGTTATAGTGGTGGTGTTTTACAGTGGTAGAGGATTTTAGGGGATACTGGTAGGATTAGAAACCTATAATATTATAAAATGCAAGCGCACAATGTCTACTATGTAAAAAAGAGCAAATACAGGTCGATTCCACAGAGACTAGGGAAATGTAGAGTTGATTCTAAGGTCTTTCTATACTGAATCAGATCAAACATGGGATTTTGTCGGTACGACAAGATGACTGCTAAACAGAAATTATGAAACTATAAACGAAACAGAAATAAGGATGCAATGAGAATAGAAAATAATCAAGTAGGAAGCACTAGGGAAATTGAATCTACCACATAACCTACACTAGATATTTCAGCTAATAAAAATACGCTTGACCTTGTAACAGATAACGGTGAAGATTCGAGTCTGCCCATGTATCTAAGGTAATCTTTAAATGGATAGTTAGTCACAACTAAGGTGTCAATTCCTAGCAGAGTAGTGTTGTCCCGCGCAGCTGTGCAGGACGCCTTAATAAGCAAGCAGCTTATTGACCGTACGATTATGTCTCCCACCGTTGGATTAGATTCACATTTATTTTTTTCCGGGCAACACAGCTGGCACAGTTGGTATATTAGAAAGAGGTCCCTTAACTTATGAAACAAAATAAAAATAATCCTCTTCTTTATTCCGTAGAAAAACAGCGTTTCAGTCGGACTATCGGAATCCATGGAATCATGAAACTCTTTTTTTGAACAAAGGATGGAATCATGAACGTTAGTAGAGAGAGACTATACAATACTGATTAATATAGAACAAGGACATAACATTAAATGAAAAAAAACTGAAAAGGATTTATTTCTACTAAAAAAATACGCTAGCTCTATTATACCTAAGAGTCTTAACTAATGTTTATCCTGCTGTTGGTGTGATAATCCAACGCTTAATAAGCTGCTAGCTTATTAAGCAGTCCCGCGCAGATGCGCAGGACAATATTTGTCTTCCTAGCAATAGTTGTCTTACTACAGCAAAACTAATCACAAATTGAAAATAGTCAATGAGGCATGAGTTGATGCAACAACAGATAATTGATCTAACAACCTAGGATGCAAGACATACTAGGTGAATGTTATGAGTTGCAACAATAAGACTAAACTGAATTCTATTCAATAAATCTCTACAAGAGCATTTTCATTAACATAAGCAACTAGAAGTAAGCTAAGGGATTCATCTAAGACCTAGCTTAAGAAATTAAAACATGATGAAAACAAATGACATATGAGATTCACGAATTGAGATATTCATTCATGCAAACTTCTTAATGTTCAACTGATTTCTACCAAGAGGAGTTTTTGAGAAGATAGGTTACAAAATGACTTTCTACTTATGATCTTTCTCACCTCTATATCCAGCTACACAATAACCCCCTATTTATAACAAAATTTTCCCCTTTACTCAATCACACAATCAACAGATACACAATAAAAAATTCAGAGATTTGATGATCTTGGAACTCACCACTGATAGTATTCAGTTTACATCCACCCTATTATTTCCACTAGCTAGCTCTCTGATGATATTGATGTTGTAGAGAACTGAAAATTCAGACCTAGCTTCTCACGCATGTTGCTTGTAAAACACCGCCTGACCTTATCTTTGACTAACCCATTTTGTGGATAAATTTCATTATGACCAGCCACCATAATGTTATCATTTCCTTGTTGTTCTTATTGGTGTTGCAGAGAACTGACAATTAAACAAATTTTCTCAATGTTTGATGCTGTTGAAGATAACTTGGCCGACATGTTCTCATCCAGTTCATAGAGTCTAGGGTTAGGTTGAGATTGAGTATCATAGAAGGGGTACGAACTGTCCATTTGACTGATAAGGGAGAGATATAATTAGGGCATGGTTTCGACAGAGATAGATAGAGAGGAAACAACCTTTTATGGATAGGCTTTGGATAAGGGTGATGATGTTTCTCAGGGAGGTGGTTTCGGGTGTGATAGAGAGAGATGGTCTGATGTGAAATGGGAAGAGTGATTAAGGGCATGTTTGGGAGTTGAGCACTAATACCTAGCTTAGGTGTTTTATTTTCTTTGAACATGAAAAACAATTGGACTTTCACTTTGACCATGCAAGTCCAATGGTACCACTGCGCACTTGAATTTCCTTCAACTTTCTTAGCCACCATTTGGTCGGCATTTCCACTTTCCGCAATAGTTCTGCTAACCAAGCTCTCTTTATTTTCCTACAAATAAACAGGTACTATCAATATTTAAAAAAATAATATTATTCATTCCTCGAGACACAAAATGCAGAATACAGCTTAAAACAGGACATTAAAGCTTTTGAGATGTGATAAAAGACAAAAAAATGGCCAATAAATATGTATTATTAGGCACTGATTACACCCCCAAACCTGAATTTTTCTCGTCCTCGAGTAAAACACAAAACTAAAATAGAAGTCCTACCTACACCATTGTCGCTTGACAAAATATACCGAAAACGTTTTAGGACAAAATATAAGCTCAGATTCCATGAAAGGGATACATACATTCAGTTTTAGCTCACAGCAATTGGATATGTCAATCTAGCTTTCAAAGGCACAATTATAGAACTGAAACAACTAAAGACATGTGATAAGAGTGTAAAGTGTATCTCCCTGGTACGTGCATAGAGAATGATTTACTTTATGAAGTTATGACTGCCAATCGCTAAGAGATAGTTTTTAGGCTAAGAACTGAATTCAAAGCCATGCTAGCTGTCCGGTTTTACGAGAATTGTGAATGTTCACCTAAGAGTATGTGATATTTCAGCTTACCCGCGTTGTACATCGATGGCTACACCCTCCTTGCATATTACAAGACCATTTACATAATAACAAAGAACACTGACTTCAATATCTACATTGACTACTCTCAATTTGAGGCAAGAGAGATGTTTTTTTACTGAAATAGAACATAACAAACACTGGGTACTTTTTTTTTTTAACTGATTTTTCATCTCATTTTGCAATAACGAGAGATACAAACACAAGATGACTTTCCTACTTTACACAAGAACTCAAAAATACATTACATGACATTTTTGGCAAGAGGCAGCCCTTTTCGATGCACCCGGTCAAATTCAATGGTTGTTTTTCTTAACGTATCCTCCGACTTCTTTCCCAGCCAACCAAAGAACAAGCTAGTCAAGTCTTATTCAGTATTCTAGATGTTTGACAGCCTACTTAACCTATGAAACACGGACGCTATACACGCTTGGTTGATTGTGCATGTGTAAATTTTCTATATCATAATGTGAATTTTGCTAGAATCAGGGGTGCCTCATCATCTAGACTAAGAATCCTAAGATAGCATCCACGCTTCTAAACCTCACTTTAAGCCCTGTAATTTTTTTCGCCTCATCAGGAGTAATTGTCATCTCCCCAAAGGATAACTGACACGTGCAAGACTGCAAGTCTCTAGACAAAATCTTTCTGGAAACTCGGAGATAGTCACCTTGTTACATTCCTGATTTCTATTCTGAATCGCAATCCATAAAGCATAAGATTGTACGTAAGCAACCACCTCGAGAACGTCTTCAGAAAATTTCCATTCCTCTGCCCTTTAGTGTCTCAATACTCGGACTGCATCATTGTGATCAAGATTCTCATATATTCTCTTTGCCCAAGATTCGACGTAACCGATCAACACCCGTCTTCCATATTTCGAATATCCATGGGGCAAACCATCACCTCGAGTTGGGATTACATTATCTTCCATCACACTTCTCTTCATCAGCACCATCACTATCTCTTATTTCTTGTTCTCTTTGCATCTCTGGTAGTGGTTCACCAATTTCTAACACGACATCTTTGTCAGTTCCGCTGCCTCCTGCTTCCAATTTTTTTTACCTCCTCCCCGAGGATTGGGAGTCTTACAATTAGAAGGCGTAACCTCCATCTTATTCCTCAATTTAGCTTCGTTATTCCTAAAACAAGTATAAAACTTTATTACATTGGAAAAAAAAAGAAGTTAACTCGTGTCTAAAACTATAAGAAATATTAATTGAAATATAGTGTTTGTTATGTGTCGTGCATTTTCTTCATGTTTATCGCGTGGTTCTGGAATTTATCGACCGAACAGGATGAATAAAATGCACAACACTAAACAAAGTTGTTATATGTCAATATCTAAAAACATTTTCCCAATTATATAACTACCATCGATTTTTTTTAAGTAAATCAAAAGGTTTGGCTAGCCCGATCGACCTACCAAATATAAGACGAACTCAATGATTATCAGTTGATTCATAAACATGTACATAAAGTTTTTCGGATTATAATTTACAAAAATCTTACCAGTCGAACTTCTATACTTAAACGATTTATGAATTCTAAATAATGTATGTTCGACTTATTTTTAGTATTATCGAATAAGCTGAACAACAAATGCACCTCCTATCAGTGACTACGTTCGGCTTAAAGTTCATATGAACTTTTAAGCCGAATTGTTCATACACACTTTCAGGTTGAAATTTTCAAGAATAGTTCGGCTCAAAACGCAACTCAATTTTCAGCCGCAACCCAATATTGTAACAGTCAAAAACACTATTGTTTTTCAAGAGTTGGTGCTTAACTTGGTTGAATTTCTGGTTCGATTTGAGGTTCAATTTCAGTTTCTATACCTTCTCTTCAATTTCAGTTTCTATACCTTCTCTTCAATTGGTTATTCTTCTTCAATTGATGGATTAGAAGAAGATTTGGAATGCCTAGTCCTACTTTTTCATTTGTACGAGCCATTATGTAGT
This sequence comes from Papaver somniferum, assembly GCF_003573695.1. Classification (NCBI taxonomy): domain Eukaryota; kingdom Viridiplantae; phylum Streptophyta; class Magnoliopsida; order Ranunculales; family Papaveraceae; genus Papaver; species Papaver somniferum. The sequence goes on from NC_039364.1 coordinate 5,687,710, forward strand.
TGAGATTAATCGACGAACAAATTTTAACGAATCGACTTTAGTCATGGCAATGAAAAAAAACTTCGGGAGAGGAATGTTCATCTAGAAGAGGAAGAAGATGAGAGGTTTATATATAAACCGATTATTATTTTTCTAAAACGGATCGTATGTTTTTATATTAGGAGTATTGATAGATCAGTAATTTGAATGGTTTAAGGGTATATATGCAGGAACAAAGGCAGGATTTATATGTTATGGGGTCGAACGATCTTAGTTCCGGTATTCACAAAAATGGAAAAATTTGATAAATATGAGATCTACATGGTATATTTACTTGCCACTTTGACAATAGTATGTAAATCCCATTCTAGATACATCAACTGTCGAAAGAATTGTGCACATTAATGCTAATAACCAGAAACAAGGACATTGAATACCACAATGGCTAAATATTTCTTGTTTCCTCCACGATCACGACGATTTACGTTTCTAGTTCTCCATTATCGTTTACGTTTCGTGTTTATCTGAATTCCCATACTAGTGTCTTCTAATCCATTATCATTGACGGTTTTTTAGTTCTCCTCATAGGAAGTTTGTCGTATTGAAAAAAATAAAGAAGATTCAAAGTGGCACGTTTACCTTTTAAACCCATTAATGTACAAATTCCAGTTATGTTATATCATTTGCTCCCCATACATAACATTACAAACTACCCAATCTGTTTTTTACAGAATTCCAAAATTTGGTGGGTGCAAATGACCCCACTTACACCTAATTCCTTCCGTCCTATATATAAGGGGAAATGCTACACTCAATGCGGGCTGGTCCCGCGGTGTGTCCCGATAAGGATAAAAATCAGATTTCCTTATGACTCACGGTCTTGTAGGGGATGGGTTAAGGTGGGTCCCACCCCCTTTCTCTCACAAAAACAAAAATCAGAATAACCCGCAGGATTGAACCCACGGGATGTATATCATTTTGAAGATATAAGTGGTGAGTTATTCGCTACATAGCTCTTATAAGATCGTCCTAAATGGGTTTTTTTTTTCTGCCTGAAATTTTTAGGTATGCTTTATAACAGAGTTCTGTTTTTTTTGCACAAAATTCCGTCTACTTTAAAGTAGTAACCTTTGTTTTATGTGCAGATGGATCTATTATGCATTATTAAGGCAAACTTCTCTTAATATAAACTCTCGTCCAACCATATGATGGCTGAGGTTTCAAGGTTTAATATCAACGGCTCAAAATAAGTCTGACTGAAATACAAAGTTGACTAATATTATGGCACTTGGTGTGCACGTCTTTTGCTAGAAATTGAAACCCTATGTGGCACCAAATCCCTCTATTTGTTCGGGACTTAAAAATAAGAGGCTCATAACATTATATTAGGCGCAAAACAAAGCAAAAATATACATCAAACGAATTCTCAAAGCTCTTAATCTTTCTTCTTTTGACAATTTGTTGTTAAAAGAAAACTAGTCAAGAAATCAATCTCTGTAGTTCAAATAAACTACTCTTGTACAAGTAAGAGCTCAATTTCTTCCCGTTTTTTTCTATTGTTGTGCTTTCGAGTCTGTCATGCGCGGTTTGTCTGTGCCTTCGGCAATATTTCACAACTTCTAACTGTTTTGAGAAATCTTCACAATTAACTTGACTGAATGATGTGTGCGGTTTACTTTTGCTTGGTGGTTTTTTTCTTTTAAAAATAGAGAAAACTATAGTTTTCAATTAGTAATTTCTCTATTATCATACATATCCTGATATACATCATGATGTTAGTAACAAACAGAGCTACATTGTAATAATAAACAACGTCCCTATGCAACTATAGTACAATGATGATGTCAGACAATGGTATCAACCAGAGTTTGAAATTCAGAATTACCAAATTCTTTTTCTTTAAGAATGTGTTGAAATTTACAACTTAAAAAAGAAAAAGGAATTATAAGAAATTAGTTGGAAGCCTGGATACAAGTTGAGCTTTAACCCCCTTCTAAATGATAATAACTATCCTATGAAAAAATAAATTAGCACCTTTAGGCATAGTAGAACAGTTGTGGATATGCTTCAAGAGATCGACTACATCCTCACTAAGCTCCCCCAAAACGGCAAGGGTAAACATACCAAAACCATATCCACGACTCGGAACCTCGTAATTGTCAAAATTAAGAAAAGAAAAAGGGTGAGCCATCCTTGGACCTAGGTCCAACTTAAAGAATGCTAGACTGTCATTCTAGGTTTAGCAAAAAGAAAAAAAAACCTAAAAAAAAACATCACACGTGTGAATCATATTCTTACAACACAAAGTGGTAAATGAAAAGAAAACCTAAGGGTAAATTCGGTAATGTTGAAACAGAATGCCTTTTCCATATAATGAAACCCTGCATTTCCTTAAAGTTCCTCTCTTTGTGTTTTTTCACACAAACTAAACTCAAAGCCTTTTTCCTCCTCTTCCTCTTGCATTCCTTAACTCCACGGCGGAGATCCGAGGAGTTGGGAAAAGAACTCAAAACTAAACCCTAAAAAGCACAACAAGCTTCATCACTCTCTTTCTCAACACTCTTGCAAGTAGGTTTGTTTTGTTTCATCTTATTTCATTTGATTTGATTTGATTTTTTTTTTTCTGTTTTTTCTTGATTTTTTGTGATTTGTTTGATGTTAATAGGATGAATCTTGTGTTTATGAATCTGGGTTTTGGATGATATTAGCTGGAGATTTAGTTTTTGATGGATTTATGGTTGAATCTGGTTTTTTTGAGGTTTTTGAGATTTATGGTTGAAATCTGGCTTTTTGAGGTTTGTTTGTTGATGGTGAGGTTATTGGGATTGGATATGGGTTGTTTATGGGTTGATCTTTAATGGGGTTGGATAAATTTTTAAGCTTGCTGAAAAAATGGATCTTTTTTATTTTAGGGGTTTTGTGTGATTTTGTGATTGTTCTTTATTGATGTAATGTTGGATTTTGATTTTGTTAGAATCTTTGTATAATTTTTAATTGAATCTGTGAAGATGTATATGAATCTGTAGTTGTTTATGTAGTTTGTTTGATTCATGTATAAGTATGTGAGTATTCCTGTGTTAGTGATAGCATTACATTTGAGAGCTGGTAGTGTATGGCCTGTTGCATCCTCATAGATTCAAGAGCTGTTGCGAGTATGCCTAGCTGCAGCCCTATGCATTGATTTATGTTTATCTGATTAATTTGAACGTTGTTACTTGATTTAGTGATTGATTGTCGTTCTTATAGCTGTTTTTTTAGTTAATGGATTGTTTGCTTTGGATACTCCTATGTGTAATTTAGAATTGTGCTTTAGCTAAATTGAGTTGACATCATTATAGTATTGTTCTGTTCGTGTAAAAAGCTGGCATGAGTTCTGCTTCCGCTGTTGTACTTATTTTTGAGCTTAATTTTCAGTCATGGCGGGAATGGCACCTGAAGGTTCTCAGTTTGATGCTAAGCATTATGACACTAAAATGAGTGAAATGTAAGCCTTCTAAACTTGTTACTTGATAAGGTTGTTAGCTGATATCATTTATATTATGTTGCTTGACCTAACATTCTTAATTGAATTGTTGATGGATGCTGTCAGTCTTCAAGCTGATGGACAGGATTTCTTCACCTCATATGACGAGGTTCATGATACTTTTGATGTGATGGGTTTGAAAGAAAACCTTCTAAGAGGAATATATGCGTATGGTATGTCTTATGCTGTATCATCTTCGCTTATTTTGTGAATTTTTTTATTTTTGATTACCAATCCCTTAGTGTAAGCGTGGGCAAGCACTAATTGTATTGTTACCTTTTGTAGGTTTTGAAAAGCCATCTGCAATTCAACAGAGAGGAATTGTTCCATTCTGTCAAGGACTTGATGTTATTCAACAAGCACAGTCTGGAACAGGAAAGACTGCAACCTTTTGTTCTGGTATTTTACAGCAGCTTGATTATGAACATGTCCAGTGCCAAGCCTTGGTTCTTGCACCTACTCGTGAGCTTGCTCAACAGATTGAGAAAGTCATGCGTGCCCTTGGTGATTATTTGGGGGTTAAGGTTCATGCTTGTGTTGGTGGAACCAGTGTTAAGGAGGATCAGCGTATTCTTTTAAGTGGTGTGCATGTCGTTGTTGGTACCCCTGGTCGTGTCTTTGATATGTTGAGGAGACAATCCCTTCGTTCTGACAGCATCAAGATGTTTGTGTTGGATGAAGCTGATGAGATGCTCTCACGAGGGTTTAAGGACCAGGTATTTTATAACTCTCTTGTTATTTTATCAGTCTTTTCCCGTTCTGTAACCATGTCCTGTGATTTTACCATCTTCTATGATTTGATTGTCGAATTGTTTTGTCGAACAGATCTATGATATTTTCCAACTCCTTCCAGCCAAAGTTCAGGTTGGTGTTTTCTCTGCCACAATGCCTCCTGAAGCTCTTGAGATCACAAGGAAGTTCATGGACAAGCCAGTAAGAATTTTGGTTAAGCGTGATGAGCTTACCCTTGAGGGTATCAAGCAATTCTATGTCAATGTTGAAAAGGAGGAATGGAAGCTTGAGACACTCTGTGATTTGTATGAGACTTTGGCCATCACCCAGAGTGTCATCTTTGTTAACACCCGACGTAAGGTTGACTGGTTGACTGACAAGATGAGAGGCCGTGACCACACCGTCTCAGCCACCCATGGAGACATGGACCAGAACACCAGAGATGTTATCATGCGTGAATTCAGATCTGGTTCCTCCCGTGTCCTCATCACTACCGATCTTCTTGCTCGTGGTATTGATGTCCAGCAGGTCTCTCTTGTTATCAACTACGATCTTCCAACACAGCCTGAGAACTACCTTCATCGTATTGGACGTAGTGGTCGATTTGGAAGAAAGGGAGTTGCTATCAATTTTGTAACCAAGGACGATGAGAGGATGCTGTTCGACATCCAGAGGTTCTATAACGTGGTTATCGAGGAGTTGCCTTCCAATGTTGCTGATCTTCTCTGAAGAGACAAATTTTTTCCTTTCTTTCTCTGCGTATGTTCAGTGACAAGCTTCTTTTCTTATGTTTTTGAGTTGTTTAGTACTGTTTAATGTTTTTTTTCTCTTTTGTTAACGTGACAGTCTTGAATTCGGTCTTTTTTAAACTTTAATCCTTCTTAGTAGTAATTGTCTGTTCTGCAAGATGTTGGTGGAAAAACCTTGAGATCTTCTCATCTCTATCTTTGAGGTTTGAAGATCAATTGGGAATGTTATAGCAAATTTTGTCCCAGCTCTTGGTAGTTTTTGTATTTTTAAATGGATGGATGTTTTCTTCTTTGTCTGGCGCAGTCTGTGTTATCAGTTATTTTCTCTTGTTAGCAGGGCATTGGAGTTGCATTTTTCAGACCATGTAAATTTTTTGGATTGTAGCTTGATTACAGATTGATTCCAGGACCAACAGAGCAGCACTTCTGATTGCCTGATTCTAGGTGTCAGAACCTACCAAGAATGCTGAACTTGGTTCTGGTATACCATATAATCTTCATTCATTTGCTGCAAGGGAAATACCAGATTGGTCTCCTGAGCAGTCTGGGGCATTATATCAGTATGCAGGAGTTTCAGTTCCAATGCGGAAATTACTGGCATTAAACCTTAAGCTTGGGAAATGCTGCCAGGATACATACAATCCTCGCAATGCATTATGCAAATCTCTTTCCACCCTTCTGCAACACCTTTCTATCAACAGTGCAGGCAAAGTCCATGGATCGCCCTGCTTGCATATCCATTGCAGCTGATAGCTGATTAAAGTGAAACCAGTAGCTTCTGGATGATTATCACAATAGCAGCTTATACCCATCAATGCAGCTGGATAATCTTAGTTTATGCAAATTGCAACGATCTGTAATTTCTTTCTCAAGCAGTATATGGCCAAAATGGCGAAGAAACAACATTATTACTAAATTCAGCAGTATTGAATACATATGCTGCCAAGCCTTAGTATAAGAATGCATTATGCAAATCTCTTTCCATGCTTCTGCAACACATTTCTCTCAACAGTGCAGGCAAATTCAATGGGTTGTGCGCTGCTTGCATCTCCATTGCAGGTGATTAAAGTGGAACCAGTATCTTCTAGATGAGTATCATACAAGCAGCTTACACACCCATCAATGCAGCTGAATAATCTTAGTTTATGCGAATCGAAGTGATCTGTAAGTTCTTTCTCAAGCATGTCAAGGATTGTGAAGTTTTCCAAGTACAGCAATGATATAAAGAAAGGGATGGGTGAAATTAGCATCACCAGAAATCCGACTAAACCAATGGACTGCTTCTTGGGTATGCTTCATGCAGTACCTAGATAGAGGCTAACATACAAAATCGAGAATCACGAAACTTTAAATATTTAGGATAAATTGAAGTTCAACAACTTGAATCAGTATATGGCCAAAATGGCGAAGAAACAACATTAGGGATTACTAAATTCAGCAGTATCGATTTAAATCTACACTAAACTGATGAGTATTAAAAGATCTGCACTATCCTACAGAAAGCAGGGAACTCACTCAGATTCATCTGCACTACATCCATTATAATCATCCAACTTCATGTGCATACATCCAATTGAACGACATTTCTTTTGCAGCAATGATGCCACCATCATGCAACATTACATATTATCATTCGATCTCAAATTCAGGAAGTGGGTGCACCAGCAAACTCTGTGATTCAATCTCTGACATACACGAGCCGCTGCTAACCCCTTCGCCAATCCTCATGCTCTTGTGACAATTCAACACTCCAAATAACACAAAATGCATAAGCAATACCAAGACAGCATGTCCAACAAACAAGAAATTGATTAAAGCAACACCTCTATAACCATCTTCTTCAACATCACATAACAAATTGACCTTCTTATCTGACAATGAAATCCTCTGACAACCCTTTAACGAAAACGCATCCGTATACAAATTCAAACCACCTTGTAAAACCCATGTCCCTTTAAAAACAAGTCCTAGACACAAACATACTTCAGCGAAAAACGCCGAAGGTTTATACGAAAGATAGAAACACGAAAATGAACACATTAACGTTAAACCGGATAACAATTCGTAAACACGACCTGCCGGACCATTGTTAAATCCTTTATCCATGACTGAAATTTCCATTAGAAATGCAATAGCAGCAAACACAAACAAGAAACTCTCATTTATAAGAAGATCAAAATATTCTCTGAGAGATATCAATACCAATAATATCCAAAATACGCATACTAATATTGATTGTTGGAAGAATGCAAATTTGTATGTGGGGTGACCAGAAAATGTAAGGAACAAGAAAATCTCAGAAAATGAAGCGATTGGTAATGAAAATAGAAGGATATATAAATCGAAATTTTTCCATCTGGGTTCTGATAAATACCATGGTTTTGATCTATATTGACATGGGTTTTTTAGATAGAGTGATAATGAACATAACAATCTAAGTATTCCTATTGGAACTAGAAATAGAAACGCTGAAAAATGTGTTGCTAATGATCCCATTATCCAAATTGCAAAGATTTCTGATACTTACTTGATTTTGAATATCTGAGGAAAATGATGAATAGTTGCAGTTTGATGATTAACTGGTTTCGATAGAACCCAAGAGGAATTCATGTTTGATTTTATTTTTTTTTTAAAATTACATCTCCTTCTGTATTTTTTTTCTTTCCAATTGACTTTTCTTTTTTATAATGACATCCATTGTTTTGCTCAAAGACAAATTAATGTTTTACTCAAAGAGTAGTCTCAAACCTGGGCCTATGTTTGTGATTAGATTGAACGGTGTTTTCTGGGGGCCTGAGGCCCAGCATACACAAAACGTTCGTGTTCTACAAATTGATAGTTATATCCTAGGAATGGTGTCAGGGCTGTCGTAGTTAGAGGTTGGCAAGTTATTCAATTACCCTTGACAAGTTCATCGATTCATATATTTTATTTTTTACTGAATCTTTTCTAAAAGAGTTTTTATTGAACACGTTTTTCTTCATAAAACAAAGATTATCATTTTCTTGTTTTATCATCACCCAAACTGTTCATCGGCACCTTCAAAATGAAGAACAATGAGCAGTGCGACTGATAATTTGTTTCGGTTACGCAGCGAATTTTTGTGTTGTAAATAACAAAAACTAAGATTTAAAAGATAGTAATAATTTTATTTTTTAAAGATCCTACTTCCATTTTTGGAAAAGATTCACCTTTTCATATTAGCTAGAAATAAGAAAATTTGAATAAATGATACAACTCTTTATCAGATTATAAATTATAACTTTATAAGGGAAGTGCACTATTTACTGTTCCAATTTTAACTCATTCGGTAGATCACAAAACTTTTCCATATGTCCCAAAACACGATTCCAGTGAACATCCTCCGGTTTCTTTCCTAATGAATCTCCTTCAGAATTTTGCTCAAGGTTAAAGTGAAAGCACCAAGAGATTTTGAAGACTTGGATGAAATAGCCTCGTGCCTAACTTGTTGAAAAATACTAAGAGAGTATGAAGAAATGTAGTTATTTCAGTTTACTCCGACATCTCAAAAAGGTTTGACTTGGCAACACATTATCATCATCTATCTGGTAATTAAAAATAGAGTAAATTATCTTTATATGAACATCTTACTGTTGGTTTCGTGGCCATCCCTAACAGAAAACACATGACAATTACTAAATGGATGAGTACTTAGTGTGACATACATGAATCCGCCGCTCCTAACTCCACATTTATGACGATTTCCTATTCCAGCCCAGCCCTTGTTTCTTCCCCTCACACTTTTATCACGGATAACACGAGTTTTCCAACTATTAAAGTGATGAAAAAGAAGCTTCTACCAGTCGACGAGTAGGCAAATTTAAGCATCCGTAACTATTTTCTCCGTCCCACTATTAGATGATCTAGTTGAAATTTACACAATTCTTAAAGCACAGAAGGATAAAAAATATTTTAAAGTATCTTTTACAATTATATTCTTATGGATAATAACTTGCAAAATTTAAAAATGATTATCTTCCAAACTATACCACCGATATTCTTAAACTTTGTACCATTCAAAAGCATTTTAAAACACCTACCTAACGAGTATAAACATGAATACAAAATTATACATATTTATTATACTAACCATAATCAATCAAATAGATAGTTTTAGAAATATTCATTGTTTAATGAAATAGGTCAACTAATAGTGGAACAAAATTTTAAACCAAATAAGTCATCTAGCAGTGGATCGGAGGGAATATAAATAAAAGGATCTGTGAATTAACTATAAATAAAAGGACTAGCCGGCTGCACTTGTAACGAAACAAAACAAAACGAGGCAATTTTATTTCATTTTTTGCTAAAGCAAAATCTATACAAAATTGGATGGGTTTTGTTATCTTGTGTCTCTACGTGCATGAGTTAATTAATAGCTCATCTTTTTTTTGGTGAAAAATATAACAAAACTAAAAGAGAGATACTGCTCATTTGATATCCAATTGTCATGTTATCTGTCTACCCTTTCACTAATATCTTTATCTAGTATTCTATAATAACCTTTTCTCTCCTAATCAACATATTTTCCAGTTTATTTGCTACAATTATCTAATTATTAAAATTCCGATCTACAATTATTGCATTTTGTTAAAAAATGAAATTTAATATTAAGTTCATTTGTTTCTTTTTTGTTACTCGTATTTTGTTAAAACTCAACTATAACACTAAGGAAATCTCGTTCTCATCAATGGAAAAAAAAAGAAAAAAAAACATTGCAAACTCGTAAATTATATATCCATTGAGAAAGTATGTAACTCTATTACTTAAATTGACACCAATGTTCAATTTTGGACTCATTTTAAATTTTTAGGTATTGGAACCAATGTTCAATTTTAGAATCGAAGTTCGGTAAATTGTATACTCACTACATCAAATGAAAAATATCTTAATTCTATTATATCTTAATAGTTAGTTAAAGAAAACAAAATAGCAAAATTGGTATAATTATCTTTTGGCAATGTAACCGTGTCAAACATGCACAAGACTATCTTTTGGCCATCTCCATAAATGGGTTAGATCAATGTCTTGGGACCAGACAATTCAGAGTGGTAGTTTGCTATCGGCTTGGTATCCCCTTGTTTGTTGAGGACGGTTTGTGCTCTAGTTGCAATAGGCCTATGGATATTTTTGGTGTTCATGCTCTTGATTCTAACAAAGACGTGAGCTCAAGTTTTTCCATGACCTTGTTCGTGATGTAATTGTGGATATTTGTTACAAGGCTGGTATGCCTGCGCGTAAAGAGGTTGCTTTGGGATTTTTGTTAGATCACAACAAGGATTTACGTCCAACAAATTCCTTGTCCATAACTGGGAAAAAGGTCAAGATGTGCGTATAGATGTCTCAGGTGTCTCGCCCTTCACTGGAGAGGGAATCCGTGCTTTCGTTCCAGGTCAAGCCATTCCGAAAGCAATTTTGCGCAAACATACTAAATAGTTAGATGAATGTATTTCACATGGGTATGGTTTGGTGTTTTATATTTCACTGCCTTTGGGATACTGTTTTTTTTCTTAAGCGTTTGAAGAATTGTCTAGTTAATAAGGATGCTAGTTGTGGTCTAGGTGGTTTTATTTTTCATAGATTGGATGTTGTTATTCAAAAAGGATTTGGTTTCCAGCTTGTTGCTCGGTTACCAACTAAAACTTTGTACAAGTCCTTGTAAGGGTATTTTATGAGAAATTAATGAGACATTAATTAGTATTGTTGATTTTAGATTGGAATTTTAATAAATAAATATTTTTAGTAAATAAATAAATTGGAAAATATATTAATTAGGAGAGAAAAGGTTTGGATAAAATATTAGTCCAAGGGTAACAAGTAACATCACAATTGAATATGAGCAATATTTTTCTTCTAGTTTTATTATATTTTACTTCATTCGGAAAAAAAAAAGTGAGTTAATGATTAGATTTTATCTCGTGCATGTACAACAAAACATAAATTGGACTAAAAGTTAAAATAGCATAATTTACAATTTAAATATATGAACCGTAAAATATTATTAATTAAACCCCGTATGACAAAATACATAGTAAGATTTCTTTAGTTAGGGAACATTTTTAAATCTTGGGTCGTGTTAACTTGTATACCCGTATACATGTTAAGGTTCACTAAAACAACAATTTCTTGCATTGGAAAACAGATTTGTTTGTTTTATTGCATTGAAAACGGTAATTTTTTGCATTGGGAACAAAATTTGTTGTTTTGGTGTAAAAAAACCAATTTCTGGTAGAATAAGATAAAAATAAACACAATTTCCAAAAAAATAAATAATTCTTTATTAAACCTTAACATGCATATGGGTGTACAAGTTAACAAAAGCCTTAAATCTTATATGAATCTTTATTACCATCCCTAGATGTTGTAAAATTTTAACCAAGCCACGGCCAATATAAATGCAATGCAAATCCTGTAATTATTCCTTTCTCCAACACCTTCTCTAGACAGTGCAGGAAAAGTCCATGTAATTTAAAAACGAAGGGAAAAAAAATACCAGAGGCTAGCACTTAGCACACTTTAGAGAACTTAAGAAAGAAATTGTGAAAGATCCCCTTTTGTATAACAGATCTCAATTATTCTAATAAAAGTGTAGAGCCTGAATTTTATTCACCAATCGTAATCAAACCATTAGAAAAAAGTCGAATCATGAAAACTTGCCTCTCGTTTTCCAAGTCAAATAACGCTTCCGCGTCAAGAATAATCTAAGAACTGGGCCTCTGTTCTGAACACTGTTTACAAATTGAAAACCATATCCTAGATTAAGGGGTGAGCAAAAACATCCAAATCCACGAATTTTATCCAAATCAATCCACATTTTGGCGGGTGGATATCCAATCCGTTTATCGACGGATTGTATGCCGATGAATTTTTGAAACTGGTCGCTTTCATGAATTGAATGCGGGTGAAACATCATACATCCGTTGGACACCGGATCCTAAAAATAATGTTAGTATTATAAATATATGTATTATAAAAAATACGCAGTTGATATATATAGTTCTCTATTGAAAAGGATCGGAAATCCTTAATGATATTACAAAAGTATCAATTTTGAATTGATCGGAGGCCTTCACATCAATAAGTATTGCTCTCTTACTTCCACTTTAGATGATGTTTTGAGAGTTTTCACGCAGATCAATAAATAGAGAGAGACATATGAAAATTTTTGGTTTATGTCCTTGATAAAAGTCTACTAACATTAATTGCTATAAGTGCACTTAAAAAGAAACTTATAGTTCCAAGAAAATATGTTATGGTGGGTTTGTTGCAGAATTTCACAATTTCCAGAATTTATAATCCCATGGGATTACAAACTTTGGGATTTATGTGAATCCGTCATGTGTTTGGTAACTCAGTTAAAAATCCTAGGATTCGTAAAATTATCTTGTTTTAAAGTCCATATATACAGTTTGTAATTATTTTGTAATCTTAAAATTACATATATATGGCATTTAGAGTTAAAAAAAGTGGGTCCATAAATCCCTTGAGAAGTTTCCCAGCAAATCTTAGGGGGAAGGGTCGGACTACGTATGAAGGATTTGCTGGAAAAGTAATTCCCACGGGAAACGTGATTCCAGGGATTTTGGAAACCAAACGTACCGAAGAAAACATAATCCCACCAAATCCCCTGGACCCATGAATCCCACCTTTAAAATTCTACATCCAAATCCACTATTAGGGTATTGTTTGTAGTTTTGTGGGAAAATATAAAAACTATCAAGTAATGTGGAACAAAAAATTAACCCTAAACACTTATCCAAAGTGGAACTAAGTTTGAAAAATAAGGTTTACTACTCATGTTCAACAAGTAACAGTTTACGTCTATAACTTTTTTAGATCCACAAATTCATCCGCATACAAATCGCTCATCCACTCACCCGACGGATGTCACATCCAACATGTAACATATTGGACGTGTGTGAAAATCTCAAGTCTGCCATTTAGATGGGTTGTCACAGATGATATCAAATCCTCACCCATCCATCCGTTGCTCACCCAAAAACCTGGGAATGGTTACAACTTATACGGTTGGTCTAGAGCTACACAAATTACTTAATTACCTTCAATTATTTTATTTATAAACATTATAATTTATTTATTTTTATTATTGGATGAAGAGTATTTTTTTTTTTACAAGAAACTAGTTGGAAGCCTGGCAAGCTGAGCTCCAACAACGTACACCTAAATTTGTTGTACAATTTTTAGTTTTAACCTATCAGCGCGCCTCATGAGACACCATCCAAGAAAGACAAAGTGGATATGGGATGATTATATCGCACGAGTGGAAAACTAACTCTACGTTCCATATCAAGTTATAATATTGCGCCATAGGGGATTCGAACCTGGAATCTCCATAATATGGGTAATGGCAATATATATGGAAAAATATTTACTCCACATCTTCCAAGAATTCCTTTTCTCCAAATGAATGCATTAGATTTTGCAAATCCACCATTTCAGTACTTGATGTGCCATGATTTTCTTGTTGAAAAACTTTTCATCTGATTTTCTAAATTATAAAATAAAATCTTTATTATCTAATACATAATCTTGCTGGTATATATAAAAAGATGCATCTGACTTATGTATTACAATTCCTTAATATGGTATAGAAAATCGAGGATTTCCAGTTTGCACCACCTGACCAAGAAATTTTGATCGAAGAATACGACGACCATAATAGACACTATACAAGTTCGAACAGATAGTTATTTCAGTTTACTCCAGCATCTCAGAAAGGTTTAAGGAAGGAAAAACACTATCATCATCTGGTAATTAGAAAGAATATATTAGCTTTATATAAAGTCTTATTATTGGTTCGTAGCCATCAACAACACAAAGCATATGAAAATTTCTAAATGTATGACTACTTAATTTGAAATATATAAATCGACCACTCATAGTTCTACTTTCAGGGCGATTTTCCTATTCCAGTTGTTGTTTCTTCTCCTCAAACTTTTACCACGGATAATATGATAAGCATTTTTAGAAGGGAAAAAAAATGAAAAAAAAACTTTTAGGAATCGAAGAATAGGGAATTTTGAGCACCGAGTATATGTTTATATGTTAATTACCTATTGGGTAAACTTTCGACATATAAGGATTGGATGTATAACTTGTGGTGCACTTGTAACTTGTCAGCTAATGCAATGCATTTAAAAATAAAATTTATATAATAATAAAATTAAATTAAAAACTAAACTAAAATAAATTATAAGGAAAATTCTTATGAGCCGCAAATTATCAATAAACCCATAAGACAAAATCCATATAAGAAGATATTTATAATTTAAGGATTTCTCTAAATTTTCCTTATATGGGTCTTGTTTATGTAATAACGAGCTTAATAATGTTTACAATAACTTTAAATTCTTTTTTTTGGAGCCCAAAATTTTGCATCGAACTAATAAAATTTTATTTTTCGGGATTGTTAGAGATATACACTACGGGAAAAACATACTTTGACAACCCCACACAAGTGTCATAGTAGATCTATAACGACACTTATCGATGGGTTGCGGAAGGGGGGGGGGGGGTTGCAGAAGGTCCCCGATTTACTACAACTTCGATCTAAGAGTCGTAAACCTAGTTGTGGTTCAAGTTTGGACTACCTTGTGGTTCAATTGTGATTCTCTCTCGATTTTATTTTGGAAGCCTAAGACAACCTCTACAAGAGTTGTGAATCCGTCTTTCACTATACCTACACGAGTTGTATGACATCCTTCCACAACAACCTATATGTGTTATAGAAAACATAATCACAACACACCAGTAAGGTTGTCAAACTCTAACATAATTTTCTAGAGTTTGTTTCACAACTCCTATTTATATATTGTTATACATGCTTTCACAATATTTGATAAGTAGTAAAAGTATGTCACACAACTTCTTTGACTGGTGTGAATAGTATTATTACTACTCTTGTTATAATAGTTTAAATTTTTTGTACAACCTCTAATATGTGTAGTACAACACTAGTGGAAAATGGGGTTTCTAGGACCCACATCAGAGACCCTCAATAACAGTAGTTGGATCGTTGACCAAAGATATCCGTCTCTGATATAATAAAAACACGGAGAAATTCCGAGATGACTAGTAGCCGTCTTTGAATAATTACTATTTTGCCCTAAAATTGCTGCCGATCCCGCGACCCATGGAAACCGATTTAGGTGTAATAATTTTTTATTATTTGATAGAGCGTATAAATACATTTTTCTCTCTCCCATTTCTCATCTCAGTTTCTCTTTCTTCTTCTCTCTCTCGGTCTCCTCCTCATGCGATCTTATCCATCTTCTCTTCATCCTCACCACCAAATCGAGACTGAAAAAACCCTCAAAAGAAATCAATTAAATCGTTGCTCTTAAACATAACCCCTTTCCCCGTCAGGAAGAAATCCATCTATTGTTCTTGAAGCATCTTCTTCTTTTCATCTTTGCGGTTAAGGAGAAAACTGAAGCTAGAAAGATCGTGACGAGATGTTGAAATTGAAAGAAGAGGAGTTGGAGATTAAAGGGAAAGAACAGCTGAAACTTAAATTGAGTTGACGAAATTGCAGAAGTTGAAGGAATTTAATCCTACTGTGGTATAGCTTTCTTCATCTCTGGTTTTTAAATTTAGGGTTCATAAATTTTTGATAACGGGTTTCCATATCTTGATCTTGATTTGCTGAATCAGAGTTTCTGATTAGGGGTTTTGATTTTTAGATAAAGGGTTTTCGTTTATTGATCATGAATTGTTGAAACAGAAGTTTTGATTTAGGGTTTGATTTTTGAGTTTTGATCTTGATATTTGATTTCTTCTAGACTTAGGGTTTGGCTAATTGATAAATTCTGGATTAAGGGTTTCAATTTCTTGATCTTAGATTTCTGAATCTGGGTTTAATTTTGATTTGGGGATTTTTTTTGTAGGTGCGGAGTCTTCCACTGGTTCAATCTCTGAGAGAGAAAGAAGCAAAAGAACCCAGAGATGAAGAAACCATCATCATCTTATGTTTTATGGTGCAAAGGTCAATGGGCTGAGGTTAAAAAAGAGAACCCAGATGCAGAATTCAAAGAAGTTTCAAACATTTTAGGATCCAAATGGAAGAATGTAACTGAAGAAGATAAAAAACTATATGAAGAGAAAAAATCTGATAGAGAAGCTTACTTGCAGATTGTTGGCAAAGAAAAGCGCGAGAACGAGGCTATGAAGCTACTCCAAGAGGATCAGAAGCAGAAAACTGCAATGGAATTGCTTGAACAGTACTTGCAGTTCAAGAAAAAAGGTGCAACATAAGCCAAGGATGGCAAGAAAAATAAGTAAGCAATGTGAACACTTGATTACGCATTTTGCGAGAATTTTTGATATCGAGTTGAATTGTTTTTAACTCTTGTTGTTTGTAAGATTTGTAGGAAGGAGCGGGATCAATTGAAGCCGAAAAGGCCATTGACAACATTCATAAGCAGGAAGCTTTACTGATGCTTAAGAAGAATGAGAAAAATGAAAACATAATCAAGGTTTGTTTGTTCATCCATTCGACGAAATTTGTGAATTGTTGTGGAATTGGAGTCTAATGCAGTGTGTAATTGCAGAAATCGAAAGTGAACCAACAGAAGAAAAAGAAGCTTAAGGGTGAAACCATTGCAGTAGACCCTGATAAACCAAAGAGGCATGCTTCCTCATTCATTCTATTCAGGCAAAATTTCGTTTGTCGAACTTGCGAGTTTCGTCTTAGATGTTGTTATATGTGAATTGGGGTTTTGTAATGGTTTTGATTTTGGCAATGCAGCAAATAGGCAAGGAAGAACTTGATCCATGACAGGAAAGGCATCAGCAATGTAACTATCAATGCATTGATTTTTTGAAAATCTCATAGAAGTTTTACCCATGAGAAAGAAAGGTGACTGATCTTTCTAACTTGGACAGTCCTAATTTACGCGTATAAGCCAATTATGTTTTGCAAAATAATGTTGAAATGGATTCTTGTTTTTTCTCATTGTATCGACTGTTTATTTGCTGCACAGTAACTGGACTGAAAATTGAGCTCATATTGGAGGTCAACTGTTTATTATATGTCAACCCAGTTTTTAGTTCAAACTGGAGGTCTTTAACCTCAGATTTACTAAAATATTTTAGTCATACACCAAATAAGTAATCTTGGTTAGTCTGCAGAAAAATCAGTGACAGGGGAAAAGCTAAGACTCGTACCAAAATACTGATGTCACCATGTTCCAAGAATTGCAAATTACAGAGTTACTTTCATTTTTGTCTTCTTATCAGAACCTTGCACCTGAATTGTGCAGTTAACATCAAGGAGAATACTAGGAGGTGGGAATATTGGAAATGCTTGTGCTGCTCCCTTGGGTATGATCCACAACTATAGAGCTGAGATGATTAAACTATAACATGTGGCTTATTTAAAAGATAATCTTCCTTTACTTTAATTATACTCCCATCTGGTTTGAATTAATAAGACCTTATGCTGGTATATATGCTACTTGTGAGTGAAAGTATACAAGTTATTTTTGATCTGTGAAATATGAAGGTAGATAGTAATAAATGACCTCACTTATAATCTTTTACCTCATAACTTAACTTAACCAGTTAATAAGCTGACTGCATAACATTTTCGAGGTTTTTTGATTATTATTCGTAATTCCTACAACTGTCATGTAGCTCATTTGGACATAAATTGTCTTGTAGCTCATCTGGTAATGTTGCTTTCTAATACATAGGACCATCCATTGATCCAAATCTTCCATGGTGATTACTATGGAATTTTAGTTCTAAAACCTTGACTTACTTACATTGTACATGTTTTATTTTGATGTTTTTGTTTCAAGTTAATCATGAAAGTATCATTAGAATGGTAATGCAAGTTTTAACTCTTTTTTGCTATAGCTTTGAGTAGTGTGCTGGTTATTTAGATTATAACACAGACTTTTGGGTAAAGGAAAGAATGGATATATAGTTCTTCTTTTGTTTGACGTATTTCTCAGGTTACTCCACTGTCCATTGTTAGGGTTCTTAGAATGAAATTTATTTTCCAAGAATATTACTCATTATTACTATTTTTCTGTGATGTACTGAGATTCGTCATGGAAAATGGTGACAAGGGTTGCGAGGTTGTTTTCTCAACTGCAGAGTAAGATGTCATGTGCTTCTTTGAGAGTAATTTGTTCATCTTTGCAGCCTGTACGTATTATTCAGGACTGTTCATCTTTGCAGCTTGTATTATTCAGGACTGTTATCTATCCCTTCTGAATTATTGTGTTTTGATATGTAGGTTCTATTGATATCCTGGTTACTTTGGAGCTTACACCATAGTGAGAGGCATGGTATTCTCAAGGCATGTTTTATATGTTTCTTTTGGTTTGGAATTAGCTGCAGCTTTAAAATTTCTATTCTTGCCTATCACACATTGTCGGAACGTCGTCTATTAGTTGAGCATGTCGTTACAACTTACTAGCTAGCTTGGACATGTGTTGTTATGAACTAAGAATTTCATTCTTATGTGTAATTTAAACCCAATGAATGAAAGAATGGAAGTTGAATTCTCAATTGGAGTTTAAATTTGAGTTAAATTTGAATTTCAATTTGACTTCGACTTGACTTTGCTGTGACTTTGACTTCCATTTGATTTGACTTTGACTTGGACTTGAGTTCAATTTGACTTGACTTGACTTTGATGTAGTCAGATTTTTCAGATTTAGCCATTCAGGCATTTCAGCAAATCCGAATCTATATTTTTTTTATATTATAATTTAAATCTGAGACCCACGGTTAAGGGTCTGTACCTCGTTACCCTTAAAATACGTCGTTATTTTGAGACCCACGGCTTAAGGTCGTACGAGACAGCGACGCTTTATCAGAGACCCCAACAGAGACGGTTGGAAGTAGTCGTATAATACGTATATATGACTTGTTCTGACGGTCGCGGAACTTCTGTTTTCCACTAGTGCAAGTCCATAACACAACTTCTATAAATGCTGTGAATAGTACTATTACTACTCTTATTGTAATGGTTGAAAATTTTTGTACAACCTTTAATATGTATTGTACAAGTCCATAACACAACATCTATGAATGGTGTGAATATTACTATTACTTGTATTGTTATACATTCTTTCACAAGTTGTGCCTTGTGTAGTCATAATATCTAATACAACAAAGGTTTTTAGTAGTTGAATGTTGACCTACAACCCTTGTTTGGAGTTGTGTGCCTAAAACTTTTTTGAAAAAAAAAATCACAGCTGAAACCGAATTGCCGAAAGTAATACACATTCATATTAAACCTGCCAGTGTAACACATTACATTCACTCAAGTTCACCTGCTAGTGTTAAACACACACATTCAAAAAATGGCATAGATATAGATGTTTGTTACCAAAAGTTAAAAGTTTCCTGAACACACACCAAGTTAAAGATAAGATAACATGTCTATAAGAACACTATTCGATCCTTGGGCCATGAGATAATACTTCCAACAGCATCAACAACAAACTTGAACTCTGAAGTTGGCTTGTATACATGAGCACCTTCAACATGAGAAATCAACACACACACAGTGTAGGCTCCAAAACCTATTGGCCTCCCATGTATCTCATGCGTCGGATCTGTTTCACTAATTTTCGCATCAGCCACCACCTCCTTCCTTGTACCAACTTAGTAACCGACAAGGTGTAAATCTTTCTGGCACTTTCACGTCACTTGATATGCTGACAAGACTAGTAGTGGAAGTTGAGGCTTTTCCATTGCAGGGAACAACTCTGCCAGTACTATCCACGTTGTTGCTTGCAAATGAACTGTCAGTGTGAGAGTGGACTTCAACGCAGACACACTTTGAGCTCTTTTCCTGGAGAAAAAACAAATAGACAGTATGAGTGGCACAATCATGTTTGAATTCAACAACTATAAAAAGAAAACCAAAAACCAAACCATGAACAAAATATATTCTAACCTCTAACATCATAAGACAATCATTCATTTCTCTACAGCTTTCCTGACACTCTTGAATTATCAACTTATAGTGATTATTGGCTGCAATATTTTTGCGTGTCTCTCCAAACCCTATGCCTTTAAGTCTTACCCCTTTATCTTCACCAAGAGCCTTTGTAAGAACATCGTCTGTCAAGGAAGATACACTATGAGAACCATGCTGTGCTTGAGCTTCTTCAATTTTTACCTGTACAAGTATGAAACATATAAGATATTGTTGGATTATTGAAGCGCACATAAATTCAAAGAAGGAAGAAGAGAAGATTTCTCCCAAAAGCACTTAGAACACCAGGATTTGGTTCCTTTCCTTCACGCTGTTTGTGACCTGCTACCCATAAATTAGATCTATCAATTTGTTCAGTTGTGTTCATTTTTTTTTGCTGCAAAGAAAATGTGAATCCCAGTTAGTTAACAGCTTCCACAAATGAAGTCAAGTAAATTATAGTCTTAATTATTGTTTGGACATGCATCATTATGCAACACTAATAAGTCCAAATTAGATCACAAAAGAGCAGGCCATGGAACACAAAAAATACTCAATCGAGGGTAGAACATACCATCTTAACCTCCAGTTGGGCGTAACCTTCTCGGCCAATTGTGTGAGGGGTGTTATGCTTTGAACGAATTTCTTGCATTCTGAGCCTCTTGACCTGCAAAGGGAAATTGAGCAGTCAATAGACAAATTTCAAATTTTCAAGCTTAAAATATAATCATTCATTATATTAGAAACACTTACTCTGAATTCAGGCGAGCCTACACGTTTCACAAACGTCTCCCACTCATTGACAGACATGCTCGTGGGCATTAGCTTTGCAAGCCTTCTCTCTCTTTCTTCCCCTTGTAGCTGATCCAAAGGCTCGAGTACCAAACCGGATTTCCTAGATCGAGATTCTTTAAGATATGCTCCAATTTTGGCAAAATAGTAGTCTTGGTAATGTTCAGGCACAATGAACTATCACTTTCAATAACAAAACATATCATCATCTACGATTTCTGTTAGAACATTGCTCGGTTGAACCCACCAAGTATTGGTATGTCAAGTTTGGTTATCATATTTTAGTGAATAAAAACTCATGTTAAGAGTCACTTGATTATGTACTAGAGTCAACTTCGAATAGGTTAGCTTTAAAGTATTAGGATACGAGACATTACAAGTATTGAGAAGTCTTGAAGATGTGAAGAAGAAAGGAGTTACAACAACAACAATCATCCTTCCACTTGAGGTTAGTGATATTTGACTTGAAATGTTTCATTCCCTAACGTATCTTTCAAGTCGTGCATATTGAAAACATAATTGCGAAGCATGTTTGAACTCTAGATAGACATAGTATTAAGGAATACAATACGAGGTTTATTGCTTAACTATTAAACTTCGTAGATAAGACATCGCCATAATCATTTGAATGCTATTATGATTATGTATGGGTATGAGGTGAGGATTTCATCCTAGGGAACAATGTTTACATGAATTCTAAGGAAGTAAGTTCATAAATTTTTTTGTGGACCGAAAAGGAAATTTCCAGGTGTTATTGGTTTTGTTATTCATTTCATATCTTATGAACAACCAATATGTGTGATTGAGTATAACCGCTCACAACTTGTTTGTGTTCTTGGTAGAACCATTCACAAAGGCCTGACTTATATATTGGTATAATTCACAAAGGCCTGACTTATATTTTGGTATAACTTTTATTAGTAAAACCGATCTTAAGTAATCACCTGTGGTATGATCGGGTTTGTGTGTCTGACCAAATATGGGAGAGGAGAACCGATCCTAGTAAGAGGTGCAGTACATCACAAGGGGAACCGATCCTTGTATGGGGTGCATCAAGGTTTATAGCAGAAAGGGGAACCGATCCTATGGACATGTGCAACACGTTTTTAGGAAAATGGGAACCGATCCTATGGACATGTGCAACATATAAGTTAGATACCATATATATGTGGGGAACCGATATTAGTACCTAGTCAACCGAATTTTGGAAAGCTAGTGTGACTATGCACAGTACTCACATAGAGGTAGAACCGAAACTTTTTTTGTTAGAACCGTTAAACCCATGATTGTGATTGAATATTGGTTTGATCAATCACATAGTTCTTGAAAGTCATATGAACCAATTCTAAACTTGTTTGGAAGTGTAGAAAATCGGTTTCAAGGTTGTAAGTATGAATGAGAACTTACAAAGTAAATATGTCGACAAACTTTGAACATGCGTTGTGAATGTTTATTTCTTTAATTGTTCAAAGATATTCCTTAACGGCTAAGGGAAGAGAAACCCAGGATCGAAACATAAGTAATTTAAGGAACTTTTAATTAAGGTTATTAATTTCATTTGGTAGGGAAATTCCAGAATTAGTAATGTGCATTTACTAATTAGATTTTCCGAGAGATTTCGATCATTATTTTTGGATAGAGCATTTCCAGGAATTATGAAAACCGGATATGTGCTTTAATGAATATCTTGAGAATATTTTCGGTTTTGGAAATTCCTTGGTGTCCAAACTTCCTTGTCTATAAATACTTGAAGTTTTCCTTTCTATCAAACTAATCCTTCGTAACAATAGACTTCCTCTTTTGTTATTGTTACTGGTGTAGCCGCCTATTCGGAGAGGGGAGTAACCTAATTAGGAGAAATCTCTTACGGCTGATCAGTTTAAAGTCTTCTTTGGGATTGAGAAGCTCTAACGTGTACCGTTGGTGGGAAACTAGATAATTGCGGTGTATCTTTTGTTTTCGATTGATTTTATTGACTAACGGTAGTTGAAATATGATTGCACCTAGTTTGTTTATTCTTGAGAATCTTCTCTTCGGATATAAGATTCACTCAAACTAGTTCAGAGTTTCGACAGGGATCTTTAGACTGTTGTTAGTTCTAAAGACGATCTTGTGATAATCCATTGTTAACAGACTCCGTTCTGTGCGTGATTGATCACGAGAGATTCAAGTGATTGTGTGCAGGTTTTTATTGAAGATGTAAGAATATTTGAAGACAAAGAAGATATTGAAGATCTGACTTGGGTTTTATAATCTTTGGTGTGCACAATACTTGTTTCGGTAAAAGAGGATCCAATTAATAATTGGTTTGTCCTTGTGGTAGATTGGATTGATTAATTGAATAGATCGACATCAACACAGTTCTTCGGATTAAAAGTGTTGTTGGCTTAATCTTAAACGATTACTTCGGTAATTGAACATAAGATAGATCTAAGGACCTGGCGAATGAGCTTATGTTAATATAAGCGGAAGATCCTTTGTCTGACTCATATCACTTGGTTGAATAAAGTTGATACCAAACAGATTTATTGTTCCTTTACTGTTTGAAATACGAACCAAATGAATTGTTCCAAGTACGTGACTTATTTATAAGTTGGAGGCGTGGGGATATAGACGGAACTAGGTGAACTATAGGTTTAGTTACTTAGTCTCAACTATACGAATTTAAGTGTAATTTTGTGTAGCGGCTTAATCCTGAGAGTATTCAATTATGGACAAGGTCCCGGGGTTTTTCTGCATTTGCGATTTCCTCGTTAACAAAATCTTGCTATGTCATTTACTTTTATTTTCTGCATCATAATTGTTTTATTATAATTAAAGTAAATTACACAAACGTTTATTCCTATTTACTTGATAAGAAATCCTATTGTGTTTGGTTAAGTCCGAGCCTTTGTATCAAGTAAACACACTTCGTTGTTGTATTGTCTCGATCTCGTATCCATAAAAAATCACACGAAGTGTGAACCGATTAGTTGTATTGTCTCGACTCAGTCCATAGACAATCACTTTCGGAGAAAGGACTTATAGGTAGGAAAAGTTTTAGCTTGAGGTATATTTGGGTACACTCGCCTTTTCAATTGGTATCATAGCAGGAAAACACGAAAAGATCTAACAATCTGTGTTTGGTGCGATCCAACCTATAAGAATGAACTTGAGTTATCATGAATCGACTTCAATTAACGTACCGCCAAGATTTGACTGAACAAACTATCTATGGTGGAAATATGCTATGAGATCTTTTCTTCAATCACGAGACTTTAATACTTGGCTATTAGTCGTCAATGGTTATATTCGTCTAAAGATAGAAAATTCATAAACTGAGTTTAAACGCTTAGTAGAGTTTTCAAACGAAGAAAAGGCACTTGCAAAGCAGAATTCAGATGGTTTGAATGCTATTATTCATGCTGTAAGTCGTGATTTACAACATCATGTGTCAACATGTCAAACTTTGAAAGAAGCTTGGGATAATCTTCAGATCGTATTCGAAAGAAATTCGTTAGAGAAAGAAGCTAGACTTCAAACTCTCACTTCTGAGTGGGAAAATCTTCGAATGGATGACAACGACACTTTTGAGGAGTTTCACATTAAATTCTCTGAGATAATTAATGTTTCTTTCTCGTTACGAAAGATTAGAAAGGATATAGTATGCAAGACTATCAGATCGTTGCCATCTATATACGATTCTAAGAAGCATGCAATCATAGAAGAAAATGACATTTCAACTCTCTCACGAAGCACACTCATTGGTAAGTTAAAGATCTTTGATCATGAATCACAGTCTATTCAAAGTAAGTGAATCGCTTTTAAAGAAAGAATTCCAAAAGTTCCAATGGAAAGGAATAAACAGTTGGATGATTCAGATGAACAGATTGCAGAAAATTCTGATGATGAAGTTGATCAATCATTGTCATTAATTACTAGATAGTTTCGAGATCTCTTGAAAAAAAAGAAACAAGAGATTCGTTAAGGATACTTATCGATCTTCTCGACCGCATGATCGAGTTCCTGTCAAAAAGGATCATGAAGAAGATGATGAATATCAGCCGTAGTGCTTCAAGTGTAAAGGGTTTGGTCATATTGCTAAAGACTGTCCCAATCTTAAGAAATACACTGGAAGCAAGGCATTGGCTGTAAGTTAGGGCTGCACAAAACCGAACCACAACCGTGAACCGAAACCGACCTTTTAAAACCGAACCGAACTGAAACCATAAGACAATGGTTTGATTATGGTTGTCAGTTCTAGAATACCGACATGAATGGTTTCGGTTGGTGACAAAAACCGAACAGATAACCATCGGTTTCAACCGATTTGTATATGACGTAGATTTTAAGAAGTAAGAAGCGTCAGTTCTCTTTTCTCCTAAGTTCTTACTCTGAGTTTTCTCTCTTCACTTCTTCGGTTGTTTTCCATGACTCCATTAGCAGTCGAGCTCGAGCACCAGCGACACCATTCACCACTCTAAAATTAACTAATAACTAGTAAAGAATGTAAAGTACCACAACTTCTTCTTCTTCTCTTGTTCTTCAAGTTTAATCAAGCAACAAACGAAGATTCCAAGTTACTTTAGGTATTGAATGTTTCATTCGATCTTATTTTATTCAAAGATTATGATACTATGACTATGATCGTTAGGTCTGAATAGATTTTGATATTATGAGGAATATTTGATTTTACAAATTTGCAAATTAGGGTTTTGTGATGTTAAATTTTCTTGGGGATATTTCAAAATTAGGGTTCATTTTTGCTGATTTTACATAGCAATATGAACTGGGTTGTGCTTAATTGGGTCAATTTATTTAGTAAATACGCAACTAAGTCAATTTATTGGAATGAATTGGCTTCTGGGTTACTGAATCTAGGTAATTGTTATCGTATGTTAATGGGCGTAGCTTATCCTTTTGCTGCTCACAAACTTAAAATGGATAAATGCAAAACCCCATACTGTTTCTTATGTGATTCGATATTCCAATGTGAGTTGAGGAAGACACTAAGTGTCGTGTGAATAAGTAATTCAAGGAATATTGTGCGTCACAGAAATTAGTCTACGAAGTGCTAACTTGACATGCCAAGTCTTTAGATCATTTCAGTTGGAAGCATTGGTGATTCTTTCAGTGATGCGTCATTGAAAGCTTACTTAGCTGAATTCATTGCCACCCTCCTTTTTGTTTTTGCTGGTGTTTAAGTGTTGACCTTTTTTTTTTGAAGGCATGATATCTATATGCACACTCAAATTGTCAGATGAGAAATCATTTTCTTTTATTCAATCTTACCTATACATTTGAGAATACCCATATGAAGAGACATATTTGGTTCCGAATTTGTGATCGATGTTCCACATGATACTGACTAATTAGTCGCTTTTTACTTTATCTATTTGGATGAGTGTATTTATAAGGCGTACTTAATTTGATAGTAGACTGGCCATACTTTTTTTTGTAGCATCACTATTCCGTTTTAAAATTTCTAGCTTCCGGGGTTATGTTCATGTTGTCTCTGTCTGCAGCTGTTTACAATTCCAGCAAAACTGCCCCTGTTGTCAGGTCATTTCCCTTATTGACCTGCAAATAGCATAAGTTAGTGCCCTCGGGGCCAAATACCCTTTACTGGAAGATAATGACTTGACTAGAGCAAGCAGAAAGAGAGGAAGTGACGCTGTGACGGCATGTTAACCCTTCGCTTTCTAAAAAGAGAGACAGTATTTTAGTTCTTTTTCCTTGATTTCTAAATCATAAGATTAGATACTAGATACATGCTAATCGCTGCTAAGCCAACCCCAACCAAGTTTGGCATTAGCCAATAGTTATGTATTCCTTTATAAATTAGTTTCCTCAGATTTGTTTCACAAACAATATTTGTTTCGGTATCTCTTGATGGAAATCAGATCAATACCAATTATATTTCTGATTTGTGTGCGTGCATGTATGAAGTTTAAACTATGGGTTGCTAGATCTATGCTTTCTGTTTTAATTGGTATAGTTTTGAACTCCACCATGACTGTAGGTTACATTATGTACCATTATACTGATTTGGTTGAGCAGTTCATATTTAACCCGAGTTTGCGTATGTGCAGGTACCATTACAACCTCCTACGGATTATGGAACAATCGTTTTTTTGCTGACCCTCTCAGGAATGGTACCTCTAGGTTGATTGTCCATCTAAAGTCTAAAGATGCGTGGCACGGAAGAAGGAACGACTAGATATAATTATGAATTTGAAACTAGACTCTTTAAAATTTAATGTTTCTGTTAATAGTTCATATGTATTGGGAGTTGAATATCTGATGTATTTGAAACTTTAATGGTAGGATCTGAAATTTGCATGTCAGTTTTTTGGAACAAATATACAAAACCGAGTAAAAACCGATCCGAGTGAAACCGAATAAGCTTAATGGTTTCATTGGTTTTTAATATTGAAAAACCGAGTATTATGGTTTCGGTTTTGGTTTTGCTGAAAACCGATAAATACCGAGCCATGTGCATCCCTAATTCCAACAGAGGGGCTTCACTAATAGGACAAAAAAGGGTTATTTGTTAGTAATTTCAAAGACCCCTTATCTGAAATATTTTCATAATGCCTAAATAGCCCTCATCTTAGTTAGTGTTAATCATTAAATTAGGTTAGTCTAATCTAATATTAGTTATTAGTTTAGATTAATGATTTTGATTTTAGTTAGAAGTAGAAATTAAAAGTTAATGTTTTTGGTTTTTGAAGGAAGAGAAGAAAGGAAAGCGAGATTAAAAAAAAAAATTTGATTCTCTATTCTTATCAACCAAGTAAGTAAACCAAACAACTTTGGAAGGAAAGCAAGATAACTATATAAACAAGTAAGCAAGGAAAGTAAGATAAAATGAATGATTTTGATACAAGTTGGTCAAAATACATAAAAATATTTAATTTTTTTGTTTCTCCAAATGGTTCACGGGAAAAAAACCAGTTACGGTTGGTGATACGCTAAGTTAGGTTTTCGGTTACCAACCGTAAATATTACATATTATTAGTAATTTTGGAAAGTAAAAGGAAAGTGTTTATTACCTAATGAAATAATAAGTCGGTTTCGAAGATATTTAACGTGTTTAATATTAAACACATGCTCAATTTGGTAACTAAGGCAGGTAATTAGATAACTAAAGATTCAAAGAATCTCTCCGAGTCTTATCACGATTTTTTCTTCCAAGAAAATCTGTTGGAAGATGTTATACTAATCTTGATTAATCTGTTTAATCTATCACAAAACAAACCAACAAACGATGTGTCTATACTCCCAGAGGGTTCACTTTGGTACAAGTGCAAACAGATTATGAACAGTTTAACTAATGCAACCAATTAGTAACCATGGGTACTATCTCACCAAATGTTTCGACACAAACAACATAAGAACAAAGATGCAGACACTTTTTTTGTCGAATTAAAGAAAACTCACAATCTAGTCATGTATAAAACCAATACTAGATAAAACTTTGTAAACAAAGTAGGAAAGAAACGGATGCACCTGGTAAGGATCCGTAAGCAAATAATCAATTTGTTGTATTGAGACGAGTAATCTCTTTGTTTAAGACATTTGATGCCCTGTATATAATGCGGCAAATGTCTCCAACATTCAACAACACCTCTACGTTTTTCGCAGCACTTCGATAACATCGAACACGAAATTCTGTAGCACAACTCTTACAGACTTGAAATGGAAAAATCAATGAAAGTTTATGAAGTTCAAAGTTTCTCTGTATACATGAAAATAGTTTTGTATTTTCTCAGTTATTTTCTACCGGAAGAAAGAGATGGTTTTTTATTTCAACTAAGGCAACGTTTGGGTGAATCCTTTGCGACCTTTGTTCGTGACACATCCATTCAGCCCAAACCGTCATTATTGTTTCCAATCCATGTGAACCATACTAGTCAGTTTCTCTAACTGATTTTTCCTGTATGGTTCCAACTAACCCAATTCTCATTCATTCTTGGAAATAGACTTAAATGGCCAACTTAAATATGCATTTCCTACAATCCCCCACATGAATGGAATTATACCATAGGAATGTAAAAGACAACTTTAATCCTAGACTCTAATGCAGATACCAGAGAATTGTGCGCGAAACATCACTACATAAGGAAAGATAGTTTTTGGGTTTGAATCTTCCATAGCGAACATTTACCGGGTTTACTAGTTGCTCAGTGAACGCGATGTCTTGAACTGCTCAAATTTATAATGTAAACCGATGCAGTAAATTCCACATAGCTTATTTCCTTACAAACTCGGTTCTCGGTTGTGTTCATTTCGGCCCTTAACGAAGTTGGTTTTTCATGAGTTCTCTAGATTAACTTAGCCTTATAGTTATCATAGAAGCGGCACCACTTTTCACTCATATAGGTGATCTCCTATTTAAAAAGTATCCTGCCATACTTTCTTAGTAAAACTAAGCCATAGGAATCATTAAGAGAAATTCTCAACCTCTCTCTTGACAGGCAACACGGTTTCTTCATAGAAATGGGAAAGAGACTAATCTCTCACAATGTTTCTGGTGAGTATAAATCTATAACTTGGTTGTCCCTTTTGAACCTAGATAATCATGGCATCTTCAATCGCTAGGTTGGGTGTCCGCTATAAATACTACTCGATATTAGGAAATAATCCAATTTCCCTCGATGATGCAATTATAAGCTCCCTAGAATTCGTATCTTTCGTCGACCCGATACATTTCACATGCCATTTCTTCTCGATGCGCGCATTTGCATTATGGTGCTATGTCGTCGATCTATTTACCGACACACTACCATACCCTTTTCTAGGCACCCCCACATTTTGGCAAAATCTTGGAATTACTCTTTCCGTTTAAATTCACTAGGGTGTCCTCTCTCTTTTATTCTTTGCCAGATACAATCTTTATATGTAACCCTCCTGCTACATAGGTATAACAACTACCCCACAATTCTGTGGTGCACTAGTTTTTAGAGATTTATCATTTTTCAATGAAATATATCTCTCAACAAACAAGGTCCCAGAATAAAATCCATTTCCAACTTTCCAGAGAAAATCAATTCAGATTTAATTTGAATAGTGTAAAGTAGATTTGTGTTCCTAACCATTATTGATCCATTTAACCTGACTACTGTAGCTCAGGCCAAAACAAATGGTTCTTAATCAATTAAGTGATCGTTAGCCTTATTTAACTTTTAGTCAACGATCAATTAATTTTCCCATATGAGGTGTTTTATCTACCAAGTACATTGCCCTCACATTTCATGACTATTTCCATGACAATGGTCTGGGGTTCCAATATAGTCATGAAGACTAACAAATTTCAAGAATTAAGGGTTCCGCCCCTTAATTTAACATTTCTAGATGAATATTTATGCCCTTGGCATTTTATCTTTCCGAAGATATTCATCATAAGCAGGATCCGTCATGACTAAGCGAAAGTAATATCAGAAAAGAAAGCCAATTCTGAAACAGTACTTTAATACTTGTGACTTTCACATTGGCCATGAATGTGAGTCGTGTTCGTACACAATCCTAAGTCGAAATACCAGTCTCCAAAGAATCTACATATTGCCCATCATAAAACACTTACACCGCAGTGATCTGCTAAAGTAATAGAAATCCATAGTTAAGTAAGTATATATGAGACACATATTTAAGATTTCTTTAACTGGTATAGAACGATTCATACATACTGCAATGTTCTAGTAAAAACCTGTGTGTCCATTACTAATGATGCAATCTCTAATGCAGCAATGTTCAAGTAAAATTAGACACATACCGGGGTAGACTCAAAGCAAAATATTTTCCTAGATTGGTTAAGACTGGAGCAATACAATCTTCTATCTCCTTGTCCATACAGCAACAAGGCAAACTGTACTTGCTACTTTTGTAGACAGATATGTGTGTATCATTAACCTTCATCATGATACAGTATTCCACATGATGGACATCATCAAGGAAGTTTAAACACCACAGTATCAAGGAAAATGGACACAAGGTTAAACACCAAGTAACAGGGAAATCGCATTCGTCATTTCTTGGACTGAAATGCACATCATTTCCCATATTACTATATCTCCCACATGGAAATTCCAAATAGAGAATTCCAAAGTATTGAAGACCAAGTTCTGATCTACAATTTAATCTTATGCCAAATTCAAAGAGTAAGTGAAAGTTTGGAAAATCACACTGAACCAGGGCTGATTTTCCTGCTCTTCAGAATTTTCGCAGAAGCACTACTCAATTCTCTAAAATCTCTAAAAATACTTCCACTACGAATGAGTTACGGTAAGCAAAATCTTTACCTCTTTGTCACTGTGTTACTCCAAATCAATTGGACCTGCCTTCTAAACTTCGGTAATCAAATGTTGATTTTTTGATATGTTGGATGATCATGGAGATATATGAGCATAGGTTTAGAGTTTTTCATATAGAGCTCCTAGATATGGAGCAAGATTGTTATCTCAAAACTTTCTTTTTTATTAAGTTCTTGCTCTAATACAAATGGTTACAACACTGCCTATTTATAGGCTTAGTTTACCGACCTGACCACTCTAGGTTTGTCTAGAGAATTCTTTTCTTTATCTCTAAGTATTTCTAACTTTGACTGACATTAGATAATCCTAAGTGTTTCTAGAATACATCATACTCATCCATTTCTTTTTGTATACAAAACTCTCTGGACTTGCCGACTCTCTAGACTATTCTCACATCAAGACCAAACACTGTTCACACTTAGCAAAACTAAATCCAGATTACAAATTAGTATTTCCAACATCAAATTAATCTCAATTTGTACCTCTAAACACAGTAAGCAAAATAATCCTGAATGGAAATTAATTAGCCAACTGTAACCCCCATAATTTGGGGAGATTGTACTAGAAGGATTAACACTTTGAAAGGGATCATCAGTATGATCTCTTAAACAACGACACCTGACATAGGCGCCTACAGTCTGTCAATTTGCCATGAAACTCTGCATGGATATAAGTTTCCTCCATGGGGTAAAGCTATGAGAAAATTCATTTAGGAATTTCCTAATAGAAGAGAAACTTCGTCGGACATATGAATCAAATCAGATTCTTTCTCCTCTACACTGTCTTATTTTGGCTAGACGTAATCTCAAACAAGTAGAAATATACATCACATGAACTTAAAGAACATCCAGTTAAGGTTCATGATATACTCAAAATTACCACTAACTACAAGCATCTGTGGATTACGTCCACTGACTGACCGCACTCACACTCTTATCTATGTGAGCCCAGTCATGCAATGACAATTCTTATAAGTCATCAGGGATCAACTTTTTGGCTTCACGATTTAGCCATTGATATCCTGATGTCTATAGCCCGAAAAACCCGATTTGATTCTCACTGTCCAAACATTGCTTCCCTTCAGGAGTTACATCCATGGGCTGTGTCCATCATAACACCCCTTCATAGCAAGGGAACAATCAGTGCCAATGGTTTTCATGCACAGATACTTGAACAACAAATTAAAAATGAACAATAAATGAAATCTTTCTTTATAATTAGGGACCCAAATCACCACATGTCAACGTCATAATCACTCTTGCACTTGGTGAAGCCATGTGAGCATTAATTTTCCATGTTGTCGCAATCTAATTGGCTACCCAACAGTCAGTAATCTAATTGGAAACTCTAATTGGCAAGTGGCGACCACAACCGTCACTGACAAGTTTCCATACAAAAAAAGAAAACGGACACAACCTTTCGAAAAGCATAAATAAAGACAATGCAAGCATTATCTAAGAAGGGACATAGCCTTTCGAGAAGATGTCTGTTGGCTTCGTCCTACAGGATAATGTCTTTACCATATCCGTTTCGTTAAAGTAAAAATATCCAATAAGGTATCCGAATCCGTTATCCGAAATCTCGGATAATATCCGAACGATTCGAACGGACTCGGACGGATGTCGAATATTCGGTTTTTCATTGACAACTAGTAGTAGGTGTAGTAGGGTGTTTTATCCTGGAGATATCCGTCCTGTGAGGGCTATAGCATCACTCTTGAGTGTATCCGGGCGCTAATTTCTTAAGGGCAACGTGTGGAACACGTGACTCACTTTGTTTTTCCAAAGTTTTGCCTTGTTGCTGTTGTGGAGATATGGGAAGCTCGTTCGTTTCGCCAATCGATCACTTCCATTATAAAGGAGCTAAGTATCAATAACTTTTGATTATTTGATTTTTTTTATTTATTTTTATTATTGCACCCAACAATCTTAAGACATTAAAGTTTGTAATAATCATGGATGTTAATTGTGGAGTGAAAAATAAATAAAAAACGAATTTTTGGTCAGCTGTATAGTTTTGAAGTTATCTCTTAATTTATAAGGAATTTTGACGAACCCTTTAGACATAATGTAGTAGACACCATGTTACTTACCCACGCAAAATTTCAGAATTTGTGGAGCTGTAAAAGTACTTTTTTGATATTTTACAAAAAAGAGAAACGTTCCTGAAAAATTCTGACGAGCAGAAATTTGTTGTTAACTAAAGTAGTTTTTATGGGGTAACCATGAGTTTTTTTAAATGGTGACTCAAACGAAGTGTGTATATATATATGTTATCTTCAAAAATCATATTTTACTTTCCGATTCGGAATTTTTGTTTGTGAATAAAGGTGTCATCTCCAAGGGACATGGCTAATAGGCGCATGTGGTTGGAAACAAATCTTCCAAAGCTGGCAAAGGTGAAAACATCGAGCGCAACTCTAAGAATGATCTTCATAAGAAAGGTATGTTTCGTAAACCTGAATCTACCATTACTTTAATTAAGGGTGATTTTTTATGTTTGTAAATTCCTGTCCAAATTGGACAAAACGGCACGAGCTTGGCAGAACCTTGGAGATATCATCCTTGGTTGTTATCGCGAATTACATCAAACACTAGCAGTTCAAGACATGGTTCACTGTCTCTAGCAAGTAATTTCGGTAATATCTCACTAAGGAAGGTTCAAGACCTCATGGACACCTCTGCCTAAAAATGGTATTTCCTGCGTTTTTTATGTGATTTTCGTTTTGATGATTTTGGTATTACTGGAACTTAGGACCTAAGGGTCACTAAGGG
This sequence comes from Papaver somniferum, assembly GCF_003573695.1. Taxonomy (NCBI): domain Eukaryota; kingdom Viridiplantae; phylum Streptophyta; class Magnoliopsida; order Ranunculales; family Papaveraceae; genus Papaver; species Papaver somniferum. Next base: position 5,721,531 of record NC_039364.1, read on the forward strand.
TTCACTGGTTCATGCTTTTTCAGTTTCGTGAAAGGAACCTTTAGTCTCACTTGTGAGGAACTAAAGATGAAAGCTCTCTATACTATATGATTTTTGCAATCCATAGTATGACCCGAGGGTCAACACATTTTTGTGTGAAGGATAGGACATTAAAATGACTAGTATGATTTCAACACACAGACGGTCCGTATGTCTGTTCGATCAGGCTGGATCGTGGAGATTGGGTGTTGACTTACCAAGATTTATCTCTGTTTTTTCATGTTTTATTGAGGTTTTCATTCATGTGGGGGATTGTTGGAGCAATATTTATTAATTATTATTTTAAGGTTTTTAACTAAATAAAATTAATTTATTGTTTTGTTTGTGAATGAAACTTATTAGTCTCACATCGTGGAGTTTCTACTTTTTAGTTGTTTTAAGAGACTATATAAGCTTTTTAGTCCCACATCGGGGAATTTATCTTTTTAAGTTGTATTTGTCAATTATATAAACAAATTCACTACTTTTGTAAAATCTATGGGAAAGGGGTTGCTCTATATTTTAGAGGGACCCATAATGGAAAATATTTTATAGGGTTTCTTAAGCGTTCGCGATTTTCCTTAACGGTTTTTTCGGAGTTTCCAAGCTCAAGTTGAGCATCTACTACATATGCTAGTAGTAGGTGTAGTAGGGTGTTTTATCCTGGAGATATCCGTCATATGAGGGTTATAGCATCACTCTTGAGTGTAGCCGGGCTCTAATGTCTTAAGGGCAACGTGTTGAACACGTGACTCACTCTGTTTTTCCAAAGTTTTGCCTTGTTGATGTTGTGGATATTTGGGAAGCTCGTTCGTTTCGGCAATCGATCACTTCCATTATAAAGGAGCTAAGTATCAATAACTTTTTCTTATTTGATTTTTCTTTATTTAGATTATTGCACCCAACAATTTTACGTGCTTATTTGAAATTGGAACAGACAGAATTATATGGAAAAAAATCATATCCTGAACTGTTTAGATGATGTTATGTATGATTTTTATAATGCTAAGGATAAATTTACTGCTTTTGATTTGTGGGCTGCATTAGAAGCAAAATGTCAAGCCGAGACTGCAGGGAGCAAGAAATTTATGGTTGCCAAATTCTTGGATTATAAGATGTCGAATGATAAGTCTGTTGTTGATCAGTTTCTAAAGCTTCAACAATTTAATGAAATTATTGCTGAAGGTATAGTTGTTGATGAAACTTTTCAAGTATCTGCTGTGATTGAGAAGTTACCGTCTTCCTAGAACGAATATAAGCGACGGTTGAGGCATGAAACTGGTGAAGTCACTATGGTTGATTTGGGTAAGAAGATTCAAGTAGAAGAACTGTTGTGCACCAAGGAAAAGACCGTGTCTTCTTCAAGGGACATGACAAACAAGGCTCATGTATCTGAACACAAGTCTTCCAATGCTGAAAGAGGTGAGAAGAACAAACACAACTCTAAGCCTGGTTCTCACAAGAAAGGTACTTTTCATAAACCCAAATCTGGCATTAATAAAATTAAGGGCCCATGTTATGCTTGCGGTGTTGATGGTCATATGGAAGTTCACTGTAGAAACCGTAGGGACCTTAATAATAAAAAGAAAAATAATGCTAACTTGGTTGAAAACAACAAAAACGAGTTTTCTGGTACGGTGTCTGAAGTAAATTTGGTGACCAATGTGAGAGACTGGTGGGTAGACTACCAAGCATGTCTGTGCAAGCAAAGATATGTTCACCTCCTATCAGAAGGTAGGGGAAGGCGAGAAACTCTATATGGGTAACTCAACTGCATCAGAGGTTGCATGAAAAGGAAAAGTTGGGCTGAAGCTCACTTCTGGCAAGACTCTCACATTGAATGAAGTTCTTCATGTTCCGGACATCTGCAAAAATCTTGTTTTTTGTGGTGTTTTAGATGATAAGGGTTTTAAAATTGTAATTGAATCTGGGAAAGTCATTGTGACTAAGGGAAAGGATTATGTAGGGCAGGGTTATAAGACTGAGGGTCTCTATAAGCTTAATGTAAACTCTGCTGTAATGAATAAGAATGATTCTCCTGCTTATGTTTGTGTGTCTTTAAATGTTTGGCATGGTAGACTTGGACATGTTAATTATAAGTCAATGCATAAACTGGCTAATGTAGGCTGCATACCCAAATTTAGTTTGGAAAAGGAACACAAATGTGAAATTTGCGTAGAATCAAAGTATACTAGAAAACCTTATTAGAACAAATGTTCAGAGTAATTCTAAGCCTTTAGAATTAATTCAGTTAGGCCTAGTTGACATGAGTTCAACCCAAAACCACTATGGTAAAAGATCGTTTATAACTTCCGTAGATTATTGTACGAGGTACTATCTTGTATACTTGCTTAGGGATAAAGATGATGCCTTGGAAGCCTTAAGATATATGAACTTGAAGTTGGAAACCAATTAGAAGCCTTGAACGTAACAACTGTATCCTTAAGGAGATGATAATTTCCTTGTTGATTAGTTCGGAATTACCTTCGAACTTGTGGGGGGGAAGTTGTACTCTCATCTTGCTATATCCTGAATAGAGTGCCCTTCAAAGGATCAGATAAAACTCCGTATGAATTATGGAAAGGTAGACAACCGTCTTTTGCATACTTCAAAGTGTGGGGGTGTTTGGCTAAGGTTGTCATCCCTAAACCTAAAACAACCAAGATATGACCCAAAACTGTTGACTGTGTCTTCATAGGGTATCCTGAGCATACTCTTGCATATAGGTTTATGTTTGTGAGTTCTGAAAATTATGAAATTGGTGTAAACACTATTATGGAGTCTAGGGATGCTGTGTTTTTTGAAAATGTTTTTCCATTAAAATCTGACTCTCGTAAGAGAGGTGTTGATCCCCTAGATATCCCTTCAACCTGTCAGAATTTACCTTTAGAGGAAGATGAAGTAGAGATTGAGCCTAGGAGGAGTAAAAGGGCTAGAACCAAAACCTCCTTTGGATCTGACTTCGTAACACTAGCCGAAAATGATCCTCAGACTTATAGACAAGCCATGAATTTTTCTGAAGCTTCATGGTGGAAAGAGTCCACGATTAGTGAAATGGATTCCATCAAAGAAAATGATACGTGGGAGCTGTCAGATTTACCTCCAGGGTGTAAAGCCATAGGATGTAAATGGGTTTTGAGGAGGAAACGTAAAAAAGATGGAACTGTTGAAAAATACAAGTCTAGGTTAGTAGCTAAAGGCTATAACCAAAAGGAAGGTGTAGATTTCTTTGACACCTACTCACCTGTTACGAGAATTACTTCTATTAGGATGATGTTTGCTATAGATGCAGTTCATAAACTAGAGATACATCAAATGGATGTTAATGAAGCTTTTCTAAATGGTGAATTTGATGAAGAAATTTATATGAAACAACCTGAGGGATTTGTAGTGAAAGGTTGTAAAAAGAAAGTTTGTAAACTGAAAAAATCTTTGTATGGATTGAAACAAGCACCTAAATAATGGCATGCAAAATTTGATCATGTAATGTTTTCTAGTGGTTTTAGAATCAATGAATCTGACAAGTGTGTCTACACTAAACTTGTGAATGATGCCTGTGTAATTGTATGCTTGTATGTTGATGATATGCTTATACTTGGTACGAACATGGATGTAATTAATTCCACTAAGAGCATGCTAAATGAGAACTTTGACATGAAAGACTTAGGCCCCGCAGATGTAATTTTAGGTATGAAAATTAGAAGAAATTCTAACGGTTATAGTCTTATTCAATCTCATTATGTTGAATCTGTACTTAGAAAATTCAATCATTTTGATTGTAAATCTGCTTATACTACGTATGATCCTTGTTGTACACTCAAAAAGAATTAGGGTAATGGAGTTTCACAACTTGAATACTCACGAGTTATAGGAAGTATGATGTATTTGATGAACTGTACTAGGCTAGACATAGATTATGCTGTGAGTAGGTTAAGTAGGTATACTAGTAATCCAGGGAAGGAACATTGGAATGCACTTTTTAGAGTGTTGAGGTATTTGAAATACACTTTGACCTTTTGTTTGAATTATGAAAGGTACTCTGCCATTCTTGAGGGATTTTGTGATGCAAACAGGATATCAGACTCAGGGGAGTCTAAGTCTACAAGTGGATATGTTTTCAGTCTAGCAGGTGGGGCTGTTTCTTGGAAGAGTTCCAAACAGACTTGTATAGATCGATCCACCATGGAATCAGAGTTTATTTCTTTAGATAAAGCAGGAGAGGAAGACGCTTGGCTAAGATGCTTTTTAGAAGACATTCCTATCTGGGATAGGCCTGTGCCAGCTATAGCTAAGGCTAAAAACAACTACTATAATGGGAAGTATATACATATTCGTAGAAGACATGATACCCTGAAAGAACTAATCTCAAAAGGCCTTATTTCCATCGAATGGGTGAAATCCAAGGAGAATACCGCAGACCCTTTGACGAAAGGTTTGCCCAAGGAGATAGTTAGTAATGCATCGAGAGGGATGGGGCTTAGGCTCATTAATTAAACTTACCATGAAGGATACTCAACCTTGCTGACTGGAGATCTCAAGATCAAAGTTTTGAATGAGACAACTAATTTGTGGTGGGTAGAGGTAAACACTATCAGAGAACTTCATTCTCTGTCCCTTCCTTATGGTGTAGATGTGATAGTGTGACTGCATGTGAAGAATGACTTTTAACTAAGTCTTAATGAGTTATATAGTTTCAATTTAAGATTTAAGTGGGGTGTAGCAGTAAACACTCTTGATGGAACTCTCCTATCTGAATGTGGAAGTGGGTCGCTTCCTATGAGAATAGAGCTGATTCTCTAGAGCATTCTGAGAAACGGGATTTGTCCAGGGACAAAAATGACACAACGAAACGAACTTAACAACACCCAGAGAGATATCACGTGTGGTTATTATCGCGGACTACATCAAACGATGGCAGTTCAATATATTACGTTCACTGTCCATCAAGTAGTTCCGGCAATTTCTCACTAAGAAAAGGTTCAAGACCTCATGGAAACCTCTTGCCTATAGTGGTATTTCCCGCTTTTCGTTTTCTGATTTTATCGGTATTTCATTCATGTGGGGGATTGTTGGAGAAAATGAGTTTTATTGCTTTGGTTTTATAGTCTTGGTGGGAATGGACCTTTGAGTCTCTAAGAGCACTTACTCATTTTCTATGAGTGAATGAAATATGATCTTTAGTCCCACATTGGGTATAACTAAAGAGGAGATCCACTATATAGCTATTCCTTTATGGATAGTTAGTAAAGCAATGTGGGTGGAACGGGTGGCATAGGTCAACCAAGACTTATCCTTTTGGACAAAATTCTTTTAATTTATTTCCTTAAATATTTTAAAATCAAAATAAATTTTGTCTTAAATGTGGGAGGGCGTATGACCTGGAGGAGATTTATTCTTTCCGTTTTTGATTGATAACGACATAATGTGTAGTTATATTTTGCCCGTTTTAAGAAAATCTTTTATTAATTAGAATTTATTTTCTGTCATTAATTCAGATTTTATTCTCATTAATACGAATTAACTACACATTATTTTCGACCTTCTCTCTCTTCTCCTCTATATAAACTAAACGAGTTATTCATTCCAAAGTGTGTCCAGAAAAAGCTATTACCCTTCTTCTATTCGTCTTTCTCCCTCTGTGTGGTTTTTTTAATTCATGTGCCATTGCTGTTGAGTTCGTAAGAGTGGGCAAGTATTGTAGTGCTAACGGTACTTGCAATGGGCAGTTTTATCCTGGATACGACTTCACCACAGGGTATAGGCATCACTCATTATTGAGGCGTACCGGTGAACTATCGTGTTAAGGACAGCTTGATGATCAAGTGACTCTGTCCTCTGTTTGTTGTTTTCTTGAGTGTCTAGTTTTTAAGTTTTAGAAATTTATTTCTTAACATCATTACTTTCAGTGTTTTGTTGTTACAGTTCCAACAACTTGTTCCATAGATCCAATTAACTGAAGCTTCACTCATTGACTAGAGCTGCATCCACCTGACGGAGAGATGTGGAATTTAGCCCGTTTTCTTTGTGGTTTATGTTCCAACATAAGGGGAACGCATTCTATTAGCATCACGCAAGAATATCAAATATTGTGGATATATTTTTGCTCGAGCATCTTCCAGATAAAATTAGTGCATTCCCAGATACGAAACATTAATATTACCATTTACCCATCTTTATTTCCATTATTAAGTTTAACAATTGGTTTTCAAAGTGATTGATGATTGTGTTATTCGTCTTTGAATGCATTAGTTTTTAGTAGGAATATATAGAGCTTTGCAAGCCAAACCTGTTACCAAAGTCCCAAAATGTTAGCATCAAATGCATCCTTTGAGTTATATAGAAAAAATGGCTTCCAACATGTGAGACAAATGTAAAAATAGCATCGTAAATGGATCCATCTCCTTTGTTAAATCATCATTATATATTTACAAGCAATAACATACAATCACTTGTAATTGAGCAAAAGTACCAAATTAATCATCAATCATCAATGTTTTACGAAAAATTGAATAGTTCTAACTGCAACGCTGTCAACTAATTTCCAGTACGGGCACCACCATTTCTCTTTATTCAACACCAAACCAAAAAACAAACCCCAAAATCCAACAATGAACCCCAAAACACCAACACCAAACAAATACCATTTATCTTTTGATTCATCTTCTTCATTTCTATGAACTTCACTTGGAAAATTGGTATTGCCATTATCGCTGTCATCCCCACAAATACTTTTTGTAAGATACCCACAAAGGAAACTGTTGTTAACGTATGCTGAACCATCTCCGCTTAAAGTATCAAAATGTAGTCCTCTTGGGATTCGACCACTCAAGTTGTTATAAGATAGGTTCAAATGACCAAGAAAATCCATTGATGCTAAGGATACTGGGATAGGTCCAGAAAACTTATTGAAACTCAAATCCAAGGACTCCAAACCATTCATACTTCCAACACTCAGTGGAATGTTACCTGAGAGGTGGTTGTGTGATAGATTTAGCATGGAAAGTCCTTTTAGTAGACCTATCTCTTCAGGAATTTCCCCTTCGAGTTTATTAGAGGATAAATCGATTCCTGAATTGTATGTATACAGATTCTCATACTGCGTTATGATCCCTTTGGTCGTCATCTGCAGTTGCAGATTGCCTGGATACCCACCACGATCAAGTGTAAACGTATAATTCGATCTGCTTCTTAACATTAATTTTATTTTTTTCTTTTTTGATGGTCTACTTCTTAACATTAAGTACTTATCTATTCCCTTAGGAATTATCCCGGTGAGATTGTTTCTTGATAAGTCTAATACATGGAGTTGCTGTAAATCAACGATCTCTTTGGGGATTGACTCATTGAAATTATTTGATCTTAAAGAAAGAATCTGAAGGTTACCAAGTGAACCAGACAAACTGGATATACTTCCTCCAAAGTTGTTATTCCCCAAGTCGAGAACTACCAGCTCGTGAAGTTCACCGATGAAATTCAGAGGATCGCCATCAAGATTGTTGTCATTTAGTTGCAGAATTTGCAATTTCTTTGCTTGTTCAAGCTCTTTGGGAACATTTCCAGTGAGGTTGTTAATGCCGAGATTAAGATATATAAGAGAATGACAGTACCCTACACTAGTAGGTATAATCCCAGATAAGTTATTCTTGGAGAGATCAAGATATTGTATGTTAGACTCTCCAGGTTCTTTGGAGCATACAGAAAAGGGAACCGAGCCTTTAATTTCATTACCAGATAACCAAACTAAAGATACGGTAGAGAGTCTTTCTCCGACTTCCATTGAGATTTGACCGTTGAATTTATTATTTGCTAAATTATATAGTTTGGCGTTCTTACACGGGAGAGGCAGAGGACCGTGAAAATTGTTGGATGAGAAATCTAAGGACATGAGATTTTTGAGTTTGTTGATGCAAGAAGGGATAGTTCCTGTAAGGTTATTCCCAGATAACTGCAAAGTTTCTAAATCAGTCATATTACAAATGAAAGCAGGGAATAATCCTTTCAGATTGCAGGACCCCAACCCTAATACCTTGAGTTTATGTTTAGGGTATAAACGTAAGTCTTGATCTATAGATACCGTTAGCTTGTTTGGACCCAGCTTTAGATAACTTAGATTTAAATTGGTAAACAAAGCGGAAAGTGCGACATTACCGCTGATAAAGTTTTTACTGATATCTAACCGATCGAGGTACCTGAGCATCGTAATGCAACTTGGCATCGTTCCAGTAAAATTGTTACGTTGCAGGAAAATTTCTCGAAGAAAAGAAAGTTTGCAGATTGATTTTGGGATGGATCCTTGAATTGAACAACCAGAGGCTTTAAGAAACTCTAACATCGGCACTTTTGAAATTAAATTAAAAATTTGTCCGGTTACTTTAGTTGCAGATATCCTAAGAGATTTGAGTTTAGGCCACCTACGTTCAAACATTTGGGCAAGTTCGACATGCAGAGCAGTATTATTACTGACATCAAGCTCTTCAAGTTGAGGCATATATGGAACTGAACCATGAAAATTACACCTTGTTAAGTAAAGACTAGAAAGTGAAGTCATTTTTGCTAGATGTTCTGGGAATGAGGAATTGAGCTCAGGATTGAAACTCATATTGAGAGAGGACAGATGGGAAAGATTGTTAGACTCTTGGATGGGAAAAACCGGACCAGATATATTGCAATAAGATAGATCGAGGTCTTTAAGATTGGAAAGAAAATGTAAATGTTCAAGAAAATTATTTTCTGATGATGATGTCGCCTCATGTAAATTAATACGACTCAACCTTAACACCTCGAGATTTACTAATCCTCTCAACCATTTTGTAGATGATAAGTGCATGCAGTTTACAACACCGCAAGATAAATCCAGGTACTTAAGAGATGATATATTAGTGAATTGTGTCAAAGTTGATCCAGAAAAATTGGAGTGGGAGAGATCAAGATGAATGAGTTTTGTGAGACTAGAAAATTCAAGTGGAATTTGTGATTCTTGGAAATTGTTGAAGGAAACATCAAGATACTGAAGATGCGTGAAGTTATTGAAGAAAGGAGAGAATTTACCTTGTAATGCAGTGTCTGGGGGATTGAAATCATTTAAATTTACTGTATAGATATACTCATTATAGTAAATTTCATACTCTGTGTTCCGTAGGTTGATGGAGATGACATGAAGAGAGTCGCCAGAACACTGAATTCCAAGCCAATCACAACAGTTCTGATATTTGTTGCCTTGTTGCCATGAATACAAGCGATTTGAAGGGTCTTCTAAAGAGGATTTAATTTCTAAGAGTGCCCTTCTTTCCTCTTGGTGGCATCCATCAGAAGCCAGTGGAAATTGAGTGAGGCTGATCATCAACAAAAAGAAAATGAAATGATGATGAGTAATAAGATGGATTATTGATGTAATTTGAGTCTTATTATGTAATGATGAATCCATGGTTAACTAGTACCACTAAACAAGTTGTTTTAAACACTAATATTGGTGTATTATATAAAAGTGTTTGGCCAATGGATGCACATTATGGTTGTTATATCTACAACGTGGATTAATATTTTCATTGACTAACTAAAATGATCTTGACTTGGAGATAGATATTTGAACTCTTTCTTTGCGATGTAGGTTCCACAACAAGGAATAGAGATCCAGAAGTTGTACCGAAAATTCTTTTGATTTCACATATATCTAGTCAAACAAATTGGCCTAGCGCATATGCTATTAATGTAGACAGCAATACGAAATCCATCTTAAAAATTCAACTTACTTGTAGCAAATTTTTAGCTTTTTTCTTGATTGATCGATTATCCCCACCAACTTAAGAGAAATGTGATGTCAAGGAGTCAAGATTGATAGGCAATGGTAATTAATTCTCGAAGACATTAGGTACAACAAGTTGGTGAGACTAATTAATTAGTCATGGTCCCATGTAATCACTCTCCGTAAATGTGAAACCAAGCACCCAAATGTGCTATAAGGTGCCTTAAGTCCACCATTGACATCTGAAAAAGATGATGCCTTGTTCAAGGAAAACACTTCTAACTAAATTTCACAAATGCCTTTCATAGTGATCCCTGTTCTTGTTTTCTTGAGCAGTAATTTGTTTTTGTTTTTACTAATAACCCACTGTGAAATCATACAAAATTTAGTTGGATTTTTTTTTTTTGGTTTTGATAAAGAAGATAACAATATTGAGAAAGTAAGAAAGTACAAAATTAAGTTGGATTTTTCATAGTGAAATCAACGAAAACTTTGTGTAAGAAGTGCAACCTGGAGAAAGAGACAAACAATCATATTCTTCTGCATTGTTACCACGTTTATAATGTGCGGAGCTACTTTCTTAAGTTCGCGGGAGTCGGCAGCCCCAGAGAAATGCCCATAATATTCTTCACTACTTCATTTGGAATTATCTACCGCATGCTATATGGTGTGCTATTTGGATTGAGAGAAATCGAAGATGTTTTCATACCATGCCGCAAAGAGAAGGATATACAATTATAGCAGTCAAAGGCCCTGTTATATTAATAGCAGGGCTGTTTTTTGAAGATGTCGTGGCTCAGTGGCTCAATGGGAAGCTAAAATATACCCTGATTATAGCATGCCTTCTTGAGGAGTGTCATTTGTGTTGCAAGAGATCATATTATGCTAGAGTTTTTTGTTTCTCTTAAACTCTCTATACTCTCGTGCCTCCTCGGCACTTTGTTATCAAATCTCTGTTTTATCCCTTTCTTAATTTTTTTGTATCTACAGCCAGCACTACCAACCTTCATTTCAGAACTTATTAATCTCTTAGGAATTAGTGTGGTATTCTACATTACTTCTATAATTGTTTAAGACTCTAATGAGAAGGAAAAAAGAAGCACCGAGAATGTTTTGGACAATTTTTTTCTTGGTAACACAACAATAATCGGTCTCCATCTGCTAACCATCTGAGTCTGTTTATCTTGCAGGACCCATGGTAGCTGGTGGCTATTTAAAGTGATAATGGTGATGGCAGCTTGCGACTCCTGAAGCAGCCCACATTCTAACCCACAATTTTATTATAACTCATTCAAGACACTTCCCTAAAATTCTTAGCATTTGATGTTTCTATTCAACCTATATAGAGAGAATAAGTGCCTCAGTTCCAAGATATTCATCATCCTTGCAATCATAGCCAAATGCATTAATCATGGAGCAAATATGTGTCAATGTCGTGATCTGGATATGATTCTCTAGTGCTCTTTTGTTGCTTGGTTACTAAAAACAAACTTCTCGTCCCTGGTATCAAACAACATGCAAATTAGCTAGATTATTACATGATCTAAGAATTCAATTTCACTTTCACTTCCACTCACTGACTGTATGAATCATAACTGGTATAATTAATTATAGTTTCTTTCTTTGTGTATCTGGTGATGTGGTTATGATGCAGATTTGATTTTGTTTTGGAATATATAATGTAAGTACTGACTGTAATGTGCTTGTTCAACTTCTCTGAACTCGGTTTACTGTATAGGCCTTTTGCAGCCATGCAGTAATATGTTGCCTATAACGAGCATAAAATTTAGTGGAAGACAAACCATCATAGCAGATATGTTTATGTTTTAAAATTTTGATATCTGATTTACCGATTGTCAGTTGCTTGTTGTTCAGCTATTATGATTTCCTATACTCGATTGACAGTTTCTATATAACCCGATATCAAATAGAGATAAAAATTGAACTCTCATATTCTTTGCACTTGTGTAGTTACGACGACTCTGTTGTCTAAATCTAAAATGAATAAGATTAAAAATTTTGACTCTACATTTTCTTTATCAAAGCGGATTGACGTTGTTTCTTTGAGCTTTCACATTCTAATCGCATGGGACAATCTTAAACTCACATCCCTCAGAGGCTCTAGGAAGACTTTGTAATTCTGAGATAAGTTCTTCTTCGCTTTTTGCATCCATGTCATCACTAATTGAAATTGTCTGCAAAGATCTTGCACTCTCCAAAATTAGCTTCAACCATCTCATCTCCCTCGCATCCCGATTAAAAGACCCAAGGAAAAGTGTCTGGAGGTGTTGAAACAAACATCCTTCTGTCAACATAAGACGAGCCCAACTATCTTTTTCCTGGCCATGTTCATCGTGGTAGATACCCTGAGTTGAGATAAGAAAACAAGCATCAAGAGACTAGCTAAATTATGAAATGGCATATGTATGGTCAACCAAACACAGGACTTACCTCTTCGAATACAAGCACCCTCAAATTAGGTACTGCTTTGAGCAACCAGAAAAGTGATTCATCAGTGGTTATTCCAACCTTCAGGATCAACTCTTTCAAATAATGAAATATAGGTAGGATGTTTCCGAGGTCATATACGATAGAGACAGCCTATACATCATAAGGAAATAATGCCAAAGTAATATCAGATTTTAGGAGTCCAATTGGCGATTCACCATAAAAACATAAAGAGAGCACAAAGAAAGAAGAATATACCTTTAGGGCTTCAGGATATAATGTTAGACTTTGTACATGTGCAACCGCCCGAATAAACCTTCTTACAGCTGCACCATAAGTTATATTTTTCCGATAAGCTATATTTTGCTCCCATGGTGCACCTTTTTTACAAGTTAGGCATACTCTAGCAAATTTCAGTTTTTGAAAGCAGGAAAAAACATACTTCTTTGCCACACATCCATAATAGGAAAGTGACACTAAATTTGGTGCATGAACTTTGAGAGAACAGTCTGGTAAACCATCACTGAAGCCATTGTTTTCAATTTCCAAAAGTTTCAGCATAGGAGTTGAGATACAGAAATTGCTCACACCAAACCAAGTGCACTCCTCCAAAATCAAATTTTCAAGGACAGGGCAGTAAGAAAAGTGTTGCTCGTTCCAGCAATCATCATTAGTAAATTGGATTCCACAGAGTTTAAGGCTCTTGAGTTTTGGAAAACAAAAACTTCTAGGAAGATCGGTAGCATCGAATAAAGCTAGCTCCAATTTAATCAAGGATTCACAGGTAAAAAGAGATAACGGAATGAAAAAAGGTTCGTAGAAATCTAAATAAAGATCGAGTTCTTTGACATTGCGCTTTGTTATATTAGAGATCCATGAATGAACCCGAGATACACTCATGTGTATATTAGTGTGGAGATGGAACTTTTGAATACTTGATGACGTGTCATGAAGAAGCAATGTTCTATCCACAAAATCCATGAGTTTATTGATCTCCGATAACGTAGCGGATCTTGAGACTCTTGACAGATCAAGAGTGGGGATAGATGCCCATATGTATTTCCATCTTTTAGATAGTATACAAGTACGAGCAACATGCTTGATATCAAGGAAAGAAAGAATACGATGAAGAACTGAATCAGGTAATTCGCTAATCCTATCCTCAGCTTCACCAATGTTGTTGTGACGTTCGGTATGTAATAACTTCTGTTTTTTCAAATCCATGAGATTTCAGTTTCAAAAACAAATAGAATGGGTATATATCACAGCGAATATATCTGATGCTTGTTGAAGCTACATGTCAAAGAAAGATGCGAGCTAATCAAAATACAACATCAAGCACAAGTTAGATAAACATAGAACTAAAAGAAAATAATTGAAAGTGCATTAGATTACCTCAACTATATATCGCAATCCCTGTCTATGCTTTGGTTCTCAAACTCAGCCTGAGATTCAAACCCGAAAAAAAAAACAAAACAAAGGCTTTATTTGTCGCTTTTTTATTTAAAAAAGGAAACCGAAATTTTCAACCAAAAAAAAACGAAGGCTTTATTTGTCGCTTTTTTATATTTAAAAAAGGAAACCAAAATACAAAGGAAAGTTCCATATTTTTAGTCTAATATACAACTAGGTCTCAACGCACAACAACAAAAACATACCGGCTGTCTGTGATCTTTGCCATTATAATCTAAAGGGTGATCTATAGATAAGTACTCTCCTGCAATGAAAAAGTACTCTCCTGCAATGAAAAGTGTGATCTAACCCTATGCAAAGAACATAAATTTTTGATAAGTTGAGATCTAAAGGTAAGGTTTTTAAAGACAGGGTTTTAGAAGTTGTGATCTTTCCTTCAACCCAAATTTACCCTATACAAATAGTATATTCCATTCCATTTCTGCACCTGTAATTCAAATTTAAAAATTACAGACAAAATCGAAAAGGCTAATAGAAAAACTATATTCCATTGCCTTCAGAATCAAATTCATTTCTGAACAAGAAAATAAAAAAATTACACATTTCTGCAGATTCTACTTGTTTAACTCAAACCAAGGGTACCAACACACAGATCCTTAACATCAGAACAAGCTCATTTAGACTATTCCCTGAAGCACTACAAGTAAGATCAAGCAAATAGTGTCAACCACTAACACTGGAGAATGATGTTAAATCTGAAAAGTCAAAGACTTGCACAATCCATGACAACCTCGTGACTAATGGAGAGTATTTTGTACGCCTTCTTCTGCAGCAAGCCTTCACAACCCTGCAAGCTAAATAATTATCCTGGTTAACAAGAAAACAAGTTTGTACAAGTGAGCGCATTCAGAATAAAATTGATAAAGACAATAGGGACATACACGAACCTCTAACGTTAGACGTATTGATGAACTGAGACAGAGAAAGATAGGCAAGTACCCTAAGCAGAATTGGCCTTTTTTTGTTTCTCGTTCTGATGGTAGATTTAAGTGTATCTAGCAACCAAGAAACAAGTATTATCTATCCGAAGGAAAATGACTAACTTACTTGGGAACAATTTCCATCTTAGGGTCATGTTCTCTCCAAGGGATTGAGTAAGTAAACATGCCCTGTACCTTGAAATCAAGGGCCAACTTCCAGAACTAATAACCTGGTACTTGTTCAATAGCTAGCATAGAATTCTGACCCCTAAACTATGCAGACAAACCAAATACACGTAAAAACAAGAATATACCATATTGACCATAAAAAGAGTGAAGAGAAGAAAAACAAGAAGCATAACAAAAGTTAAAGCACAGGAGCGATGGTTTACCTTGCTCAAGGTTAAACCACTCTGTGCGGTATGGAAACTAGAACGGAACCTTCGAACTTCGGTAATGCCTCCACCAACAGAAACAAAGTACCTTGCTTCACCAACATATAAAGATTGTCTAACTAAAAGACAGACCCTAAATCTTATAGTAGATTGTAAACAAAATATTCCATCTACCTCTAAGCAACAACCAGAACTTCAGATGGGCCAGCAGGCATGTCAATTGAAACCATCATTTCACTGTTTTGCATCGAGGAAAATAAGAATGTGAGAGGCACCTCTAAGTTTCAACAAGTAATAATAAGAATTGGACATGGATACAGAACATTTAAAACATGAGGACAAAAAGTTTGGTATAAGAATAAAAAGCAGAACTAGAAACGGTAATGGAAGTTCTCAGTGCTTAATAGAGGAGATGACAAGAATACCTGGAAAATCATTTTTGCAGCTGTCTTACTGATTTCCAGGTCCAAAAATTGCTCCACCTTCAAAACAAATAAGAAAGTGACGATATCGATTAGACTATTATAGAGAAACGCCACATCAAACTTTTCACTAAGCTAAACTCCTAAAACTGATGAAAGTATTGAAGAACATTAGAACCTAAGGGCAAGATGAAGTCCCCCACGCCATGGCTGAAATGGCCTGCATTCATGGAAAAGCACCTCCTAAAGAGAAAGAGAACATTAAAAACCTTGCAGATGCTGCCATCTTTTCCTGGGGGAGTAGCCAGAACAACACTTTTGCATCCTGCAATCTGTGCAGGCAGGTGCAGAACAAACAAAATGTTAACCCATCTGGTAACCGAAAATTCAAATTCACCACACATCATATAAGTCACCGAATATGGAATTTCTCTGTTAACATAAACTAGGAAAATTACCACTGCAAGCATGAGTGCTGTTGAAGGTAAAACTGCAGTTGGAATATGCCCAACATCTTCCCCATGCCAAACCCAGTATGAAATAAATGGGATCTTACTTCAGCAATGGTCAGACCCGGGGGAACGTTATCACAATCAAAACATGAACATCTTATAAGAATACGTTTTTCCTACGTTTATGTGAATGCTTTTCATTGTGTTTTTCTTCGTTACGAACATCAAATCTAAGGAACTGCTCAACTCTGTTATTATATGCATCAGATGTCCTATCTTCTATTATCCATGACTTATCCATTACTGCGAATGAACTTGATAATCAACCATAATTGAAGAAAAAAAAAAGATAAAACATATTTGGGTAGCCAGATGGAAAACAAAAAGACTGAATAAGCCTAAGGAGAATACAGGGTTCTAGTATATCATACTTTTATACAAGCAAGTCTAGGTGACTTTCCCAACAGTTGTTTCAAGCACCAACCTAGTTCATATTGCATCCTCCAAATACGGCAAAAAATGTAACTAACCTAGTAAGGGCGCTAACCATGAACAAATGATGACCCTATTTTCTGCATCATAATCATTATAATTTTCAGCATCATACAAAAAGGAAAAAGAGGAAAGTCAGTAGCATTTTCACAGTAGTTCACATGGAGTCAAAAAGAGAATACAGGGGTCTAGTTATTAGTTACTCTACCTCTCTTTGAAGTCTTCCAGGCATGTAATCAACCACTCAAATTTACCTTAACCGCAGAACAAACCAAGCCGCAATTGCATAAAATATAGCTAATGGACCATAAGATTCATAGCAGCGCAATAAAAAAATAAAATAACAGAACAGTGTTGTAACATTTAAACAAGCAACACCATGGTAATTACTAACTTATACCAGATTAGCGAACCAACCTTTCACAGTTCCACAGGTTCCGCCCCAAGACTAACCTCTGTCACAGCGTTCCTAATATTGTCCTTCCGCCCAGCTTCATAAAGGAAACAAAAGGAAATTCATTTAATTGAAACTAGCAAGTAGAAAGGTACATACCATATTTAATTTCTAATGTAGTTGAAAGCTAAAACTTGTTTACAAGAAGGACAAAGAAAAAGATAATTTAACAGAAGAGGCAGATTAATTAACAAAGAGTGTCCACATTATATCTGGTTAAAAACGAGGTTGTGGTTACCAGATTACATCACATGCTTTAGTAACAGGTATACACGTCTATTGACTACTGCAGTGTAGATATAAGATTACTAGTACTACCGCATAGTTATAAGCATCCAGACGGTCAATACATAATAATTTAAGAAAAAGAAAAGCCAAATTCAAGTGCTCCTTCCCCATACCCGAACCTTTGATGCCGTTTAACTTCACAAGATGAGTCAGTAGCTGATGCACATACAATGTATATTGGCACTATTTGAACAAAATGATTCTGATATGCAGTATGTATGGACCTACTTTTACTAGAACTAACCTTTCTTTTCATCTATAGAGGTCCAATTGTATGCAATCTTAAACAATTAATACTACAAGTATGGAAAATACTGGAAATCAAACACAAGATTGCAGCTTATAAAAAGCTGTACATGATGTGAACCTGGAGGGCAGTCCCGATAAACAAAAAGAAAATCTTTTCGTTAAGACAATGTAAAAAGAGGTATTCTGGAAGCACCTTGCCAATAATACCCAATCTGAAGGTCTAATGACGTTTTTTGTGTCATATCATATGCTCTCAAGAGCCTAACTGAACAAACTCATCCAATTGATCAGATGTAGGTCTCTTTTTTTCTTTTCATTGACAAGAGAAGTACTATTTACATATACACAAACTTTTTGTAAGCATTCAAAATAGATTTTGACTGATAGATCTTTAAACAACATATGTACAGAATTCAACCAACAGTTATTCATTCAACACACACAAATTGAATTGATCGAAATTTTTCTCCAAAGATCAAATCGATCTCTATAAACTAACCAATCTACTAATTAAAAGTAAAAAAACAACTGATCTAAATCAAAACCAAACATGCAAGCAAAAATTTTACATCTAAGCAAACCTATATCAAATCGGTAAACTAAAATTCAGAGTTTCAAATGTAATACCAAATCAAACTTCGCCGATCTTCCAAACAAAATCTCACCCCAGTTTTAGATCGCATACGCCTGCAGAAAAAAAAACATTGAAATCAAAAATCAAAACAACTAAAAGTCAACCCTAATTTCAAATCTCAGCTTCAATTTTCGAATCAGACTCCATACATAATCCAAACAATAGAGGGAACCAGTTGAATCCGACCTCTATCCAAATGAAATTAACGATTTCGACGAAAAATCGAGATCGTCTACAAATCGAAGAAAAATCGAGAGCAGCTTGAGGGAGAGAGACGGAGAGAGTTTCTGAGTACGAAAATGAGAAAAGAGAGACTGAGAAATCGAGGAGTAGGGATTTGGTTTTACTATTGGACACCCAAAAATTATGTGGGCTTTCTTTTTTACCCTCAAATTTACCAGGTTCGAGCCACACTCACTGCAATTGTTTTCTTAATATTTATCAAAAAGCTTAATGGACAGAGTTTTGATCACAGGATAATGTTTCAAAGTGGTCAAATGATGAGTTGTAAGATCACGATTTCTAAAATATATGAGATGTATAGGAAGGTCTCCATGTCTAAGATCACAAACACTATAATATCAATGGTCTTTAAGTTATAGCCCTAAAAAGACCACAAGTGTTCATAAATTGTGAACTTTAGTGTGTGATCTATAGCACATTTTGTTCTAGTGACGAAGCCCGATACTGGATCTTGGATGGTGTTGAAGGGTCTCACGGTTAAGTTGATATCTCCACTCCGATGTGCTTATGCACAAAAAATCGGTATCCTTATTGCCATTGAAATTGTGGATTCTGGAAAGAAGGGAGGTAGACCTGTGCTTGTTCTAATTAAAAGTTGATTTTGAGAAAGCTTTCGATACATTAAATTGGGGTTATCTGGAGAAGGTCTTAAAGTGTACTGGTTTCCTTCAAAATTGTTATTAATAGTTCTTCAAAATGATAGAATTTTTATGGGACAAAACAATTAAGTGATCATTTCTGAAGGTTTCCATCTTGTTAACTGGTAGCTGGTTTGTCGACCAATTAAGAAAGGAGGTATCAGCATTCCAAATATAAAAAAGGTTAATCTCGCTCTCCTTAGAAAGTGGCATCGGAGATTCTCAAAAGTAAAAGATCAAGTAAGGCACAAGATCCTTACTACCGCAAACTTTTCTAGGGTGTTAGAAATATGCAATAACGCTAAACTGCTTACATTGTAGACAGGACAGCTGGATCTCGGGTTTCTTATTGAAAGATGGTGATTGCCTACAGATATGAAATTTTTCTATCTCTTCTCGAATAGTGATCAGAATCTTAGTGCAAGAATCTACAACACCGTAATCCTTCTCGAGTAGATGGGTTCCCTAAGCAAACTGTAAACCAACACATATGCGAGTACTAGCAGATTACCGAGCAAATCATTATCCGTGATTATGGAAGATTTGTGTGAAGATCACTAGACTAATATCATACACATATGACAAACCATTGATGTTGAACGCTTGAATAAAATTTGAAACACATATGGAAAGATTAGAAGAAGAAACAATTATACAGAGGATAGCAAGGAATATTTATAAAAAACTTAGAACTTGATAACAATATTAGATACATGTCCATTGCTGGTTATAAGTGAAACTAGACTTCCGACAAATGTTTTTGATTTTATGAATCTTTTGAGTAAGTATCAAAATTTCAACTACACACCCTAATTAGAATTTCTTTAAATTACAGTGTCAGTTGTAAACCCTAACATTTTTGTTTTTGATTTTAATTTCAGACACCTCCAAATTCATATGGGGCTTCTGTTTAAGATGTTCAGGTAAACTGATAACTGGTCGTTTGTGATTTTAGTTTCAGTCAACTTTCAATTTGAATTTCAATTCCAATCATTCTCTCAATTTATCACCATTTTTTTGATTTTGATTCTGTGTTTTTGTTAATCTAATAACTGGTTGTTTGTGATTTTGTTGCAGGTAAGGTTTAGGGATCTTTACCTCTTGGTGAATTCTTTACAAATTCACCTAGACGATGTAAGTGAAACTAGACTTCCGACAAATGTTTCTGCAGCAAACATAACCGGCGTACTATAAATTGTCAAAACCTTGAAACTTTCATTTTCCAAGTCATACGAGACTAAAGCATTCTCATAATGATCACCTCGTTTAGAAGGGTAACAGTTCAATAGGATCTGGCGAGTGCTTATTGAATGATAGCAGCGCCTCCCGGATACGAATTTTTCCCATCACATTTGAGAAACTTAAAAGCTTAGTCCAAGAATCTACAACACCGTAATCCTTCATCACATACAACTCAAATTTCTCTTAAACAGAATCCGAAACATAAACTGGGAAGTAAAGGTCCTTTTCAAGCACACCCGCCCTTTCATTTTCGAGCCTTTATCTTTCATCTAACAAACTACTCGGTATTTGGATTTTGTTTGTTGTCTCTTCAGCCATATCAAAAGAAACTATAGCCGTAGTTACTCTTTGATGGTCATCATTCGTAACTATAACCTTTTCTGCTACCCAATGCATAGCTCCATTTAAAAACCTCATAGAGTCGATGTTGCGTACACAGTGTATCCTATATTTTTCCATGAACTTGAACCTAGGGTGTAAACAAGAATTTCACAACAAGTATCTGAATACTCCTTTAAGTACAGAGTGCTGTTTAGTAAATATTAATATCAACTTGTAATCACCGATAACCGAACCCATATGCCACAACATCACCATATTCTGGTCTTTTGTAAACTATCTCCTAGAATCTTGAGTAGACGGGTTCCATAGGGAAACTATCACCGAATGACATAAAATGTATTTAGTAAAGCAAAATAGGCCATTACATGAACCAATCTATATGCTGCTGTACCAATCTTCTCCAGAATGCGAAATGGTCCCTAAATCTTTGGACATAGTTTAGAAAATGACTTGTCACGAACTGTTGTCTGTCGATAAGGCTGAAGACGTAGGAAAACCCAATCATTGACAACAAAAGAACGTAGATAGCATTCTAAAGTTCTATTGGTTACCTCAGGTTGCCCATTGGTTTGAGGATGATATGCTGAACTCTTGCAAAGCTGAGTATATTGCAGAGTAAAGAATGCCTCCCAAAAATTACTCATGAAAATAGGATCCCGATCACTAACTATTGTTTTAGGCATACCATGCAGACGAACAACTTCACGTATAAAGACTTCAGCGATAGTGGTAGCAGTATAAGGATGTGATAATGCTATAAAGTGAGCATACTTAGATAAACGATCCACTACCACCAAGATGGAGTTCTTCTTGTTGGATAAAGGAAACCCATCAATAAAATCCATAGAAATATCAATCCAGACATCAGTAGGGATAGATAACGGATGTAGTAATCCAGGAGATGCTGAAGCTTCATATTTATTGCGCTGACAAACATTACAATGCTGTATAAATGTCTTGATGGAAGATTTCATACCTTTCCAATAAAAGTTTTGTTGAAGGCGCTTGAAAGTTCTCAAATACCCAGAGTGTCCACCTATCGGAGTTGAATGGAACTCATGAAGTAGTTTAGCACACCATTCAGAAGTAGATACTACAACAACTCGATTTTTAAAACGTAAACTCCATCAACATATGAGTAATTACGTTTATAAGTTGGGTCTTGGCGCAAATTTTGAATAAGAACTCCTAAGAAAACATCTGTATGACATTCTTGAACAATTTCATTGAATCCAGAAAAAATTGGAGTAGAGATGGCCAAAAGTTGAGGATTAGACATTCTTGATAAAGCATCAACATCTTTATTTGCATCTCCACATTGATAGATGATTTCATAATCATATCCTAATAGTTTAGACAACCATTTTTGTTTTTCGAGAGAAGACAATCTTTGCTCAAGGAAATATTTAAGACTTCTATGATCTGTGTAAATTTTGAAATGTCTTCCAAGCAAATAAGGTCTCCATTTGTTTACTGCAGAGACAATAACAAGCATATACTTATAATAGACTGATAAATTCAAATTCTTACCTGACAAAGGTTTGCTGTAATAAGCATTAGGCTTGTTAGACTGCATTAAAACTGCTCCCAATCTTACCAGAAGCATCACATTCCAAAAAAAATTCTTTTGTAAAATCTGGTAATGCTAAAACTGGAGTGCTGGTTAATGCACGCTTGAGTTGATTAAATGTTGTTGAAGCTTGTTCATACCATTTGAAAGCATCTTGTTTTAACAACTTAGTGAGTGGAACACAAATTTTTCCATAATCTTTCACAAATTTGCGATAATAACCAGCCAAACCTAGGAATCCTCTAAGATCTTTAATGGTAGAAGGAATAGGCCAATTCTTAATGCTTGAAATCTTATCTTCTGCCACAACAACTCCTTCAGCTGAAACGATATAGCCAAGATATCCAATAGAGTATTTTTCAAAATCACACTTAGATTGTTTCAGAAAGAACTTGTGTGTTCTTAGTAAGTCAAACACAATCTCCAAATGCTGGAGATGTTCAGATAAAGAGCTACTATAAATCAACATGTCATCGAAAAATACCATGACAAATTTTCGAAGGTAAGGTCGAAACACATCGTTCATTAAACTCTGAAATGTTGCAGGTGCATTAGATAATCCAAATGGTATTACTAAGAACTCATAGTGGCCATCATGTGTTCTGAAAGTTGTTTTGTGCATATCTGCATCGAATAACCTGATTTGATGAAAACCAAAGCGCAGATCCACATTTGAAAAAATTGTCTTGCCATTTAGATCATCAATCAACTCATCAACAACTGGAATTGGATATTTGTCCTTGACAATAACTTTTTTAAGGGCCTTGTAATCAACACACATACGCCAACTAGAATCCTTCTTTCTAACTAGTAGCGCAGGAGAAGAGTAAAGGCTAGATCTTTGGCGAATGAAACCAGCTTGTTTTAGTTCAGACACAATTCTCTCAATTTCAGCTTTTTGAAAATGAGGATATCTGTAGGGTCTAAAATTTATTAGTGTTGTGTTAGGAAGCAGATTTATGTGATGATCATGAGCTCGACAGGGTGGAATAGATGTTGGAGTTTCAAAAATATCTTTATAACGCAAAAGTAATGTTGGAATTTCAGTAGGTACCTTATCAGAAGATGTTGTTGGCAAAGTAGGATTAAGCTGAAGAAGAAATCCATTGTGTGCACAATCCAAGAATTTTTGTAGTGGAGGACAATCCAAAAGCATGACTGAGGCTGAAAAATTTCCAACCAACAAATAATTACTATTGTTTAACTGAAATTTCATGTGAAGTTTTTGAAAATCCCACATTATTTCACCCAAGGTTTGTAGCCATTGTACACCCAACACAGCATCACATCCACTAACATCCAAAACAAAGAAATCAGTAGTGAATGTAAAGTCTTGTAATTGAAGAGAGACATTTTACATAAACCACTAGTTTCGGGAAAACCACCATTAACAACCATAACCTGTAAGGCAGCACCACTAGATTCATGAGAAAGAACATATTTCTGAGCAATGGATGGATGTAAAAAATTATGAGTTGATCATGAGTCAATGAGAACTGTAATGGGTTCTCCCTGAATATAGCCCGTGACTTTCATAGTTTTAGGAAAGGAAGATCCCAGAAGAGAATGAAAAGAACTTTGAGAATACTTAGGAATCTCAACTTCACTGTGAATTTCGTCTGTAACTTGTAGATCATCTTCCTCTTCAACAATATTGGTAATCTCATCCTTGTCAGAAGTCATATCTAAAATTGATAATCTTGGCTTATCATATAAGTGACCAGGTGTGTAGAGCTTATCACAATTAAAAAAATAAGCCTTTTGCTCGTTTTTCTCTTTGTTCTTCTAAGGATAACCTTTTAGCTCCTGGAGGTAAAAAAGATCTATTGTATGGGGTAGGTTGTAACGTGGCAGCAGGTCTAAATTAAGGAGGACGATAAAGTTGCCTTGTAGTAGCTTTGTTAACCGCTGCATAAGCTTCTTTCTGATGAATGGATTTGGTAAAAGCCTCAATTAAGGTTTGTGGTGCCAGTAATTTAACCATAGTGCCAATGTGAGGTTTCAAAGAACGGATAAAGCAGCTGATCAAGAAATCCTCAGGAAAATCAACCAAGTTTAATAGATGTTCAAACTCAGGGATATGTTCACGTACAACACCTTTCTGTTCAATGGTGCTTATAGACAATCTAGCATCCACGAATTTTTCTGGAGAAAATCTTGCACGAACCAAAGTGCAAAAAATTTCCCATGTAGTAATCTCAGTTTGGGTTCTTCTCCATCGGAACCACTGGTTTGCTTCACCTTTAAGATGTGCAGCGGAAAGAGTAAGTTTAAGAGCATCAGATGCATTGTAAACATTAAATTATTGATCTGCATTGAAAATCCAGCCGTCAGGATCGTCACCAGAAAAGTTAGGAAATTTGATATTAGGGCGTAGCTGCTGTTGTGGACCATTATCTGGTGGTGGGGGTGGTGGAGGAGGTGGTGGAGGATTCGAAGTACCAGGACGCTGTTGTAGAAGAGGAATAAATTCTCTAAATATGTTGCAGAAAGAGGTTTCTATGGATGCAGCAAGAGTAGTACGTTCTTGTTCTTGGATCAACGACTTCTCTGCTAGCTTCTTCGTTTGAGTCTCTTCAACTCTGGCATGAAGGTTAGTAATATTGTCAACAAGATTGTCGACCTTGTCTGCTAAGACTTTAATACTTTCATGCACGTTTTTTAAATTTTCTGTGTAAGACATTGTAAGAAAGAAAGAACCCTAAAAAAAATTGGTGGACTTTTTGCGATTGAGCTGAATCTGCTCTGCTCTGATCCAGATGTTAGGGTTCTATACCTTTAACACTGGAGAAAGCCTTGCAAACAAGTAATAGAGCAGGATAAACCCTTTGATTGGGGGTTAGCCACCAGCTCTGATTAGAAAACAAACTTAAGGATAAACTGAATTGTTATTAACTGACCGTCTTTTCGTAAACAAGGCTATCATATTTATATGTAGCATAACTTGTTAACCAAGTTGCAGTAATTAAAGAGAATTAGATGAATTAAGGCAACTTTCTATCTAAGGAAAGTAGTAACTTATCTAAGGAAAGTAATAACTAAACAGGGAAATACTAAATAAGGAAGTAGAGACTAAGGAATGGGTACTGCAACACAAAAGTACAACGATGATGACATCTTCCGGAAGGATCACTGATGCGATTTTGTCCTCGATGGTTTTAGGGTTTTGGTGCACACCGGACAATCCTAGACTTGTATACATGTAGGTTGAGGAAATACGTAGGGTTTTGCAATAACCAATCATATATCAGGGAAAACATGACTATAGCAGCTGGGTCGGGCACAACTGTGCCGGGCTGAGATCTGGGAGTCCATGAGATTTCCCAGTCGCAGACGGAACAAAGAAGGCCACATGACCTTGTTGCTTGTTGATTAATGACTTACAGTTGTTTAACAAAGATATTTTTTTTTTAGATAGCTGATTAATGTTTGTTGTTCAGCTATTCTGATTTTCTGTACTCAGTTTATAGATAGCCCGATATCAAATAGATATAAAAATTGAACTTTCATATTATTTGCATTTGTATAGTTATGACGACTCTGTTGTCTAAATCTAAAATGAATAATTAAGATAATAATTTTATGACTCTGCATTTTCTTTATCAAGGCTGATCGACGTTGCTTCTTTGAGCTTTCTCGTTCTAACAGTGAGCAATGGTTCATGATATAACATCATATTTATGATAGACAAATGAATTATAAGGAGGGCTTAAAAGTGTGGTAAAAGCTCAGTTTTACGGTCTTAAACTTACATCCCTCAAAGTCTCTAGGAAGACTTCGTAATTCTGAGATAAGTACTTCTCTGCTTTCCGCATCCATGTCAACTGAAATTAACTGCAAATCTCTTGCACTCTTCAAAATTAGCTTCAACCATCTCATCTCCCTTGCATGCCTATCAAAAGATGCAAGGAAAAGTGTCCGGAGGTGTTGAAACAAACATCCTTCTGTCAACATAAGACCAGCCCAATTATCTTCTTCTTGGCCAGCTTCATAGATACCTTGCGTTGAGATGAGACACATCAAGAGACTAAATTATCCAATGACATAAATATGGTTAACAAAACACAGGACTTACCTCTTCGAATACAAGCATCCTCAAATTAGGTACTACTCTGAACAGCCGAAAAAGTGATTTATCAGTGGTTTCTCCATGCTTCACTATCAACTCTTTTAAATCATGAAATGTAGGTAGGATTTGTACGAAGTCCTCTACGCTAGAGAGAGTCTATACACCATAAGGAAATAACGTCAAAGTAATATCATTTTTTAGGAGTCCAATTGGCAATTCACCATAAAAACATAAAGAGAGCACAAAGAAATAAGAATATACCTTTAGGGCTTCAGGATATAATGTTAGACTCTGTACATGGACAAGCGCCCGAATAAAATTTCTTACAGGTGCACCATAAATATTTTGCTCCCATGGTACACCTTTTTTACAAATAAGGGAAACTCCTGCAAATTTTAGTTCTTGAAAGTTGGAAAAATCATATCCCTTTGGCACACTACCATAATAGGAAAGTGACACTAGATTTGGTGCATGAATTTTGAGAGCACAGTCTGGTAAACCATGATTACATCGATTTTTTTCAATTTCCAAATGTTTCAGCGCAGGAGTTGAGATACAGAAATTGCTCACACCAAACCAAGTGCACTCCTCCAAAATCAAATCTTCAAGGATGGGGCAGTAAGAAAACTGTCGCTCATTCCAGCAATCATCATTAGTAAATTCGGTTCCACTGAGTTTAAGGCTCTTGAGTTTTGGAAGACAGAAACTTCTAGGAAGATCGGTAGCATCGTATACAGTTAGCTCCAATTTAGTCAATGATTCACATGTAAAAAGAGATAACGGAATGAAAAAAGGTTCGTAGTCTTCTAAATAGAGATTGAGTTCTTTGATATTACGCTTTGTTAGATTAGAGATCCATGAATGAACCCGAGATGCACTCATGTGTTCATTAGTGCGGAGATGGAACTTCTGAATACTTGATGACGTGTCATGAAGATGCAATGTACTATCCACAAAATCCATGAATTTATTGGTCTCCGATAACGAAGTGGGTTTTGGCAGATTAAGAGTGGGAATAGAGGACCATATGGCATTCCATCTTTTAGATAGTGTACAGGTACGAGCAACAGGCTCGATAACAAGGAAAGAGAGTATATGATGAAGAAGTGAATCAGGTAATTCGCTAATCCTATCCTCAGCCTCACCAATGTTGTTGTGATGTTCGGTATGTAATAACTTTTGTTTTTTGAAATCCATGAGATTTCAGTTTCTGTGTATCAAAAACAAATAGAATGGGTATATATCACAGCGAATGTATCATATGTTTGTTGAAGCTACATGTCAAAGGAAGATGCTAGCTAATCAAGCACAAGTTAGATAAACATAGAACTAAAAGAAAATAATTGAAAGTGCATTAGATGATTACCTCAACTATATATGGCAATCCCTGTATAGTATTCTTTGGTTCTCTAACTCAACTTGAGAATCAACCGAAAAAAAACCAAAAATATAAGAAGGCTTTATTTGTCGCTTTTTTATTTAAAAGAGGAAACCGAAATAAAACAATTCAATATTTTTAGTCTTATATACAACTAGGTCTCACCGAAGCCCGATACTGGATCTTGGATGGTGTTGAAGGGTCTCACGGTTAAGTTGATATACCAATGTGCTTTATGTTCAAATTATGCACAAAAAAACGGTATCCTTATTACCATTGAAATTGTGGATTCTGGAAAGGTTGATTCAAGGGAGGTAGACCTGTTCTTGTTCTAATTTAAGGTTGATTTCGAGAAAGCTTTTGATAGATTAAATTGGGGTTATCTGGAGAAGGTCTTATAGTGTACTGGTTTCCTTCAAAATGAGAGAATTTTTATGGGACAAAACAAGTGATCATTTCTGAAGGTTTCCATCTTGGTAAATTGTAGCTGGTTTGTCGACCAATTAAGAAAGGAGGTATCAGCATTGCAAATATAAAAAAGGTTAATCTCGCTCTCCTTAGAAAGTGGGCATTGGATATTCTCAAAAGAAAAAGATCAAGTATGGCACAAGATCCTTAATGCCAAAAACTTTTCTAGGGTGTTAGAAATATTCAATAACGCTAAACTTCCATTCCTCAGGTCATATGAGATTAAAGCACTCACATTCCTCGGGTTTCCTATCGAAAGATGGTAGTGCCCTACAAATATGAAATTTTCCCATCTCTTATCAAAATATCGAATAGCAATCAGAATCTTAGCCCAAGAATCTACAACACCGTAATCCTTCATCACCCATAACTCAAATATTTCTGAAATGGAATCTGAAACATGAATTGTGAAGTAAAGGTCCTTTCCAAGCACACCCACCCTTTCATTTCTGAGCTTGTATCTTTCATCTAACACACAACTCGGTATTTGGATTTAATTTGTTGTCTCTTCAGCCATATCAAAAGAAACTATAACCGCAGTTACTCTTCGATGGTCATCATCAGTAATTATAACCTTTTCTGCTACCCAATGCATAGCTCCATTTAAAAACTTCATAGAATCAATGTTGCGTGGACAAGGAGTGTTTCCTATATTTTTCCATGAACTTGAACCTAGTGTGTAAACATGAATTTCACAATAAGCATCTGAATACTCCTTTTTAAGTACAGAGTGCTGTTTAGTAAATATTAATACCAACTTGTAATCACCGATCTTATAGTCATAACCGAACCCATATGCCGCAACATCTCCATTATCTGGTTTTTCATAAACTATCTCCTTAATATCTTGAGTAGATGGGTTCCAATTCCATAGGGAAACTCTCACCGAATTAAATAAAATGTATTTAGTAAAGCAAAATATGCCATTACATGAACCGTTACATCTGCGAATCATAACAAATGTGCCTGGCTTGACATCACTAAATATAGGTAAATCAATCTTGACAGCCTTATCAGTCCGCAGTCGTACGAAGATAATGTAGTAAGAAAAACATTATACTTATTATTTTCAACAGCAGGGTTAAGATGCACCTTGATAAAATTAGGGTTTTTCAAACGTTTTAACCAGAGTTTAGATACACACCTGAATCGTGTGATTGATTTGGCTGGTAACATCAAAAGTACAAGGATGATAACATCTTCCGGAAGGATCGCTGATGCGATTTTCTCCTTGATTGTTTTGAGTCTTCTGACGGCTGATGAAATTTCTTTTTCCCTTTGCTGTTTCATTTTGAAATTAGGGTTTTGGTGCACACCGGGAAACCCTACACTTGAATACGTAGGTTGAGGAGATACGTATGGTTTTGCAATAACCAATCATAAAAACATGATTATAGCAGCTGGGCCGGGCAAAACTGTGCCGGGATGAGAGCTGGGAGTCAATAGATTTGCCAGTCGCAGACGGAACAAAGAAGACCCCATGACCCGTCCCTGGCTATTTTCTGTACCGCTACTGTGCAGTGATATCTGAATACAGCTGCAGTGACATGACCAGGAATTAAGGAAGAATGAGTCTATTATTGTGCAAGATTTGTTCTTTGTTATAGGAAGCTGTTCTTGGTTCGAGCTCCATAATTAATGACCCCCGAGATAAACGATCGGAAAACACGAGGGGTTTTGCTGATGTGCATCCTTTAAATGCTAAAATTATTGCTCGCTCTTAGACTTCTGTGACGCATCATCTGTCAGAGACTCACAGCAGTGAGCATGGTTTGCTTTAGGAATACCTGTTCACCATACAATGATAAAAAGTAAGGGTAGTGACTATATCTTGGAGGACTAATTTGTATCCCGACTACTAACAACAGACACAAGTTGCAAGCCATTAATTTTATTTTGAAGCTTGAAATAAAAGTGAATACAGAAAGCTTAATGTAACCGGAATTAGTTAACAGAACTGAGACCATTAAGTGCGTGGTTATTCCCTAGCAACTTAAGTACGTGCACTTGTTGTTATCAAATCAAATTGATTTGTTTTCTTTCTTTTTTTTGTTGATGAACATGACTTCAAGGATTCACCGGTTGGAATTAAGGGAAACTAGACTTCCGATAAAAGTTTCTGCAGTAAATTTTTCTGGCATACCATAAATTTTCAAAAACCTTAAACTTCCATTACTCAAGTCATATGAGACCAAAGAATTCTCATAACCATCCCCTTCAAAAAGAGAACAGTTGAATAGAATCTCGCGGTTCTTATTTAAATATGACAGCGTCTTGCAAATAGAAAGTGTTTCCATGTTTTCTTGAATACATAAAAGCTTAGTCCAGGAATCTACAATGCCGTAATCCTTCAGGACCCATAACTCAAATACGTCTGAAGTATAAAGCGAGAAGTAAAGGTCCTTTCTAAGGACACCCACATCTCCATCTCTCAGCCTGTATTTGTATCTTCCAATATTTAGCAAACAACTTGGTAATTGGATTTCTTTGGTTGTCTCATCAGCTATATCAAAAGAAACTATAACATCAGTTACTGCTTTTTGACCATCCGTATCTATAACTTTGCTTGCTAACCAATGCATGGCTCCATTTAAAAGGTGACCATAATACTGATAGCGATATCCAGAAAGACTGTTCCCTATGTTCTTCCATAAATTTGAACCTAGTGTGTAAACATGAATTTCTGAAGAAGTATGATCAGAGGGGTCAGCGACTATTAATATCAACTTGTAATCATGGATCTTACAGTCGTAACCGAATCCAAATGCCACAGCACTTCGTTTATATAATTGTTTAACTATCTCCTTTAATTCTTTAGTAGATGGGTTCCACAGGAAAACTGTAACCTTTGAATTACATAGATCGTGAATAAAGCATAATATGCCATCACATGAACCAATCAAAATGTTGCACTGGACACTCGATGGTAAATAAATCTTGACAGCTTTATTACTCAAAGATGATGCCAAAGCCCCATCGAAATCCACACGATAATAACATGGTGTGGCGGATGAATATGTCATAAGGAAAACAGTATAGTTTTTATTTTCAACAGCATGGTTAAGATGAATCTTGGCAAAACAAGGGGTTTTCAATAGTTCTACCCAGAGTTTGCATACGCACCTGAATCGTAAGATTGATTTGGCTGGTAACATCAAAAGTATAATGTTGATTATATCTTCCAGCAGAATCGGTAATGCGATTTCATCCATCATAGTTTTGACGAGAGATGGGATCTTTTTCTGCCGGAGCTTCAGCATGATGAAATTAGGGTTTCACGCACACAGGTGGATCCTGAATGCGAAGGGTTTTCTATTAACGGCCACCTACATATATATGTCATGGAAAACAAACGGTTGGGCCGGATAAGCCCGTAATAGGCTTTGGTCCGAAAAAATCATGGGCCCGCTTAGACTCAGGAGGATGGTCAATGACCAGAGAAAGTCGAGCTCCACCCTCCTTATAATCAAGACGTCTTTCATTGCGTGTACCGACTGCACAGTACCTTCGAAGCATTTTTTTTCGTGATATATGTACCTGATCAGCAACTCGCAACCTTGAGGCTTCCATCTATACTTTTCGTAATGGCAGTCGACCATTGTGCCGACAACTATATTCAGGCTCGGTCAACGGTCATTTTGATGCCTCGTAAATAGGATACACATCGTAGGAAACCCAAGAACCTGCAAAGAAGATTGTTAAAGTCTGCGGACATCCAACTCAAAATCAACTGGCAGTGAGTGGAGCGGCCCTTCCATATTATATTTTAAGTTAATTAAGAGGATTATAGCGACGTGGGATTATTGTCCTTTCACACGCCCCCTCACGTGTAAGGCCAGTCACTGGGCCTCACACGTTAACCTACGTACGAGTTACCGATCCATCGTTAACAGGTGTACACGGGTGAGTGACTAAATCAGGGGTAACACCTCGGTCAGTATTGGTAGTGGCCTACACCCGGCGTATGCAGGTCTGGGTCTAGGATTTAGCTCTGATACCATGTTAAAGTCTGCGAGCATCCAACTCAAAACCAATTGGCTGTGAGTGGAGCTTCCCTTCCATATTATATTTTAGGTTAATTAAGCGTATTATAGAAATGTGGGACTATTGTCCTTTTACAAAATCACAATTAGCCTGGGAGGATTGAGAATCTGAGATCTGTTTGCATTTTAACAAACAACAACTGATGTTGTTGATTATGAACGTCAGTAGCAAATGATTGGAGACTTAGCAGATATAATACTGAGATTAGTAAGAAAATAATAATTCTTGCAAGTCACTAACTTACTGCTAAACTCTTGAAAATAATAACGTCGAAGCAAGGACCATTTGTAATGACATTGTGGACAGGTTCAACCTTTGAAATTTGAAAAGGAAGCGGCTAAACTTTCCTGGGATGGAGTGTCAAACAACCACAATCTGGGGCGTGGGAAAAGATTTTCTACCTCTGCCAAGAAGAAATATTACTCAACGTTTGTAGTAGGCTTTCTATTCTTTGTTCTCATTGAGCACTGGCTGGTTTCTTTTTGTAGCATTGCGTTTGTTTTCCTCATAGTTCTGGCTGCCGCCAATTTGTAGCTCTGCTGGTGCATTTTTATTTTCCTCGATAGATTCTAATCTTTTTAAGTTAAAAAGTAAATAAAAATAACATCATACACCAGTGATGTTGAAGCTTGAATAAAATTTGAAACACATGGAAAGAATAGAAGAAAACACATTACAAGAAACAGCAAGGAGTCATTTATATAGAAGATTGAACTTGATTACAAGATTAAATAGATGTCCTTGGAAACTCAACTTGATTCTTGTTTTTTACTGATCAGAATTTGACGATGTAAGTGAAACTAGACTTCCGATAAATATTTCTGCAGTAAACATAAGCGGCATATTATTAATTTTCAAAAACGTTAAACTTCCATTTTCCAAGTCATATGAGGCTAAACCATTCTCATAACAGTTCAATAGGATCCGGGGATTGTTATTGAAACATAGCAGCGCCTCCCAGATATATATTGGAACCGTAACAATGAAACACCAAACATTAGATGAATCTGGTTGCACTCAAAATAATCTACTAAATTGAAAACCGTAATTGACACACGAGGGAAGAACCACCTGCTTAGCAAATTGTCCTTAACACATTAGTCTGTGGGTATTCCTCAATAATGAGAGATGTTATACCCCATCAACGGAGATGTGTCCAGAATAGAACTGCCCGATATAGACTGTATAAGCACAATACAATCTACCCAACTTCGAACTCAGCAGCAAAGATTAGGAAAGAAGATATACAACCACTGTTGCGAAAACCAAAGTGAGAAGATGGAGAAAATAAGAAGAAAATGTAGCCGCGTATATGCTTGTTGAAGAGAAATTCAGTTTTTATTTTATTTATAAGAGAAAGTTACTTCTGAATCAGATTAGGTTTTTGTTTTCTTGTAAAATACGATTTGTTTCTTGTAAAACACTTCAAAAAGGAAAAAGAATTCTCCCATAAATAAAACACTTATATAAAATATTTTTGGAATTAATTTCCTAAAGAAAAACTCGCCAAAAATAAATTCAAGTAGACACATGACTTGGTGCATGGTATATGTGCATATTGCATGGCTTGGAATATGTATTGTTTGCCCCACCTGTTCCACCTTCGTTTGTCAATATATCATAAGACAATGGTTATATAGTGAACTCCTCTTTAGTTTTCCACAATGTGGGACTAAAGGAACATTTCATTCACCCATAAAATGAGTAAGTATCCTTAGACCCTTAGGTCATTAGATCAAACCGCACCAAGACCAAAAATTCTATTAATTAAAAAACTCATTTTCTCCAACAATCCCCCACATGAATGAAATATCGATAAAAATCAGAAAGCAAAAAATACCACTTTAGGAAGAAGGTGTCCATGAGGTCTTGAACCTTTGCTTAATGAGAAATTACCGAAACTACTTGATGGACAGTGAATGTGATGTCTTGAACTGCCATCGTTTGGTGTAATTTGCGATAACAACTACACATGATATCTCTCTAGGTGCTTCTAAGTTCGTGCCGTTTTGTCCAATTTGTCCCTGGACATATCCTGTTTCTCACAACACTCTAGTGAATCAAAGCTCATATTCTCATAGGAAGCGGCCCCACTTCCTCATTCAGATAGGTGAGTTTCCGTAAAGAGTGTTACTGCTACACCCCACTTCAATCTTAAACTGAAACTATTGAACTCATTAAGACTTCTTAAAAGTCATCCTTCACATGCAGTCACACTATCACGTCTACACCATAGGAAAGGGACAGAGAATGAAATTCTATGATAGTATTTATCTTTACCCACCACAAATTAGTTGTCTCATTCGAAACCTTGATCTTGGGATCTCCAGTCAGCAAGGTTGATTATCCTTCATGGAAAGTTTAATTTATGAGCTTAAGCCCCATCCCCCTCGATGCAATTCTAACTATGTCATTGGACAAACCTTTCGTCAAAGGTTACGCAATATTATCCTTGGACTCTATCCAATCAATGGAAATAACGCCGATTAAGATTAGTTAGTCTTTAGATTTAGCTATTACAACTAAGCTAACACAATATATGGATATAGACTGCACAGGCCTATGCCGGAGAGGAATATCTTCTAAAAAGTATCTTAGGCGCTCGGCCTCCTCTCATGCTTTATCTAGCGCAATACTCTCAGATTCCATAATGAATTGAGTAATATATGTCTGTTTTGAAAATCTTCTAAAAATAAACCCTCCTGCTAGAGTGAAAGCATATCCACTCGTAGACTTAGACTCCTCTGAGTCAATTATCCAGTTTTCCTCAAAAAGTCCCTTAAGGACAGCAAGATACCTTTCATAAATAAAACAAAAGGTAACATATGTATTTTAGGTACCATAATACTCTACTAAGTGCATCCCAATGCTCTTGTTATGGACAACAAGTATATATACTTAACTTACTCACAATATAGGCAATGTCTGAACTCTTACATTTCATTAAATTCATCAAACATCCTATAACTCTTAAGTATTCAAGTTAAGATACTCCACTACCCTTATTTTTCTTGAGTCTACAAAAATAATCGTACGGAGTACAAGCAGGCTTACAATCAGACTGATTTTATTTCTTAAGCACATATTAAATATAATGAGAACAACTAAGACTATAAATGTTAGATTATCTTCTAATCCCCATCCCTAAGATTACATCAACATGGCCTAAGTATTTCAAGTCAACGTTCTCATTCAGTGCATGTTTTTAGTGTAGTCAATCCCATCTATGTTTGTATCAAGTATAAGCATATCATCAACATACAAGCATACAATACACAGGCATCCTTAACAAGTTACTTGTCAGATTCATTAACTTAAATCCACTACTCATTATCACATGATCAAAAAAATTCCATGTCACTGTTTACGTACTTATTTGAAAAACATTCAAAGTTTGTTCAACTTACAAACTTTGTATTCACAACCTTTTACTACAAAGTCCCCAGGTTGGTTTATGTAAATTTCTTTATATAATTCAGAATTTAAAATGTTCTTTTTACATCCATATGATGTATCTCTGAGTTTTTAACAACATATATAAAATTAACATCCTAACAGAGGTAATTTTAATCACACATGAATAGGTGTCAAGAAATATACACATTCATTCTGTTTGCAGCCTTCAGCCACCTACCTAGCTGATCTAGGCTATGCATCTGTTTCGTCTTCCTCTATAGGTAATGAATGTCTGGTTGAAGGCACATCTTGGGGATCATCTAAACTTATCTTTCGATAATCAAATTTCACAGAAAACATTCTCAAAGAATTCAACATCCCTAGATTCCATAATTATATTCAACCCAATGTCAGAAATATCATATTTCACAACCATAAATTTATATGTTCAAGATAGCCAACAAAATATCATCAACAATTTTGTGTCTCATCGAGCCCCCACATTTTGAAGTAGTCATAAGATAGTTGTCAATCATTCCATATTCATATGAAGTTTCATCTGATCCTTTAAAGGTTATGTTCATGATATAACAAACTAATAGGACGGCCTCCCCCCACAAGCTTACAGATAATCCTGATCTAATGAACACGATATTCAACAGACTTATTCGTTTTACTCGTAAAAACCCATAACTGGTTTTCAATTTCATGTTTATACATCTTAAAGGCTTCTAAGGCATCATCCTTACCTCTAAGGAAAAATATTAGACAGTATCTAGTACAAATAGTCATGAATGTGAGAAACCATTTATAACCAGCTCTAGTGTGATCTAACATCATCACAACTAGTTCTTAAACAATTAATTCTAAGGGTTATAATTTCACTGGACAATCTTATTGAATGCTTATTTAAACATGCTTATATTCTATGCAAATTTCACAATTATGACCCCTATCTAAAGTGAATTTTGGTATGCTGCCTACGCAAGCCAAAGTCTATCCCAATTTTAAAAACCCTTGTCATCAAGAAAAAAACAAAAGACAAGATTCTTACAGATGTCCAGAACAAGAAGAAGAACTTCATTCAATGTGAGAGTGTTTCAAGATGTAAGCTGCAGCTTAATATTTTCTTTCTCTGCAACCTCTGATGCAGATGAGCAACCCATATAGAGTTTCACTCGTCATCCCCTAACCTCTGTTAGGAGGTAAACATATCTATGTTTTCAAAATCATTCTTGGTGGCTCCAAAATCCACCCACCAGTCTCTCACATTGGTTACCATAACATAAGACATCATGCCACTTTACTTGGATCTATGTTCGATTCAACAAAATAGCATTATTTTTTACTATTTTCTATTATTAAGGTCTTTACGTTCTCAGTAGTTAATCGGCATATGATCAATATTTTTATAAACGTAACAATTACCCTTAATTTTAA
Organism: Papaver somniferum; assembly: GCF_003573695.1. Taxonomy (NCBI): domain Eukaryota; kingdom Viridiplantae; phylum Streptophyta; class Magnoliopsida; order Ranunculales; family Papaveraceae; genus Papaver; species Papaver somniferum. The sequence goes on from NC_039364.1 coordinate 5,758,348, forward strand.
TAATGCTAGATTAAGATTTATGAAAAGTGCCTCTTGTGAAGGCCCCGCATACTTTCTTTGAAACCATGCTTACTATCATGGTAGCAGAACAGCATGTCCCGAGTCTGCATATAAAAGACCAGCCCCCCGAGCAGTGCCAACTAAATTGACCGCTATGTATCTCGTAGTCGAAAACAGATTCAAACTTCAGCCGTGTGAAACCAAAGTAGTCTCACTAATTATCCATATCTGCTCGTCGTGAATAAATTTCACGTTAATTCCCTCGAATCCGGGCTAGTTACCACCATGCCTTTGGCTTCGATTAAACTGCGTCCTCATGTCGGCTTCTAAATCACGCCATTAGAAGTGAATCTCCATGTTCTGATCATCCTCATCATCCTTTAGTGTAAAACCAAATGCAGGTCCCTCCTTAGCCCCAATTTAATAGTCTCTAATGATTAAATCTGATTATACAGCCCAGCAGATCCTAAATCTACCCGCATGGACTCATTTTATCTCTCATGGTCGTGGAGGTGCGAAGACACGCTAAATAATCAATCTTTATTTACATAGTCAGAAAAACGTCAATAAACATCACCATACATTGTCCAAACAGCCAGCGCCACGCACCAAGTGTTTGGTTAAGGAACGAACTTCCTTCCCCTTGGTGGAGCATTATTAGTCTTCCAACCAAATAGTTCCCTACCACTTTCTTCTTCCTAATCCCTAAGCAAATATCTTCCTTAATAATTAAGTCCAAAATCCATCATATGGACTCCCTCTTGAGTCTGGACGTGTAGGCTACCAACCTTAATAAGAATTGGTAAGGTTCGGGATGTCGATAGAGATCTAGAAAAGCTTAAGGAAACTCTGGAGATGATCGCGGCGGTAACATCGGATGCTGAAAAGCAGCAGGTGAAAGATAAAGTCGTTCTGCTCTGGTTGAAAAAGCTCCAAAATGTTCCATATGATGCTGACGACCTTTTGGATGAAATTTCTTATGAAGCTATGCGTGGAAATACGGAGAAGGTAACAATCCCATCTAAAGTTATATTCGGTTTGGAGATAACAGAAAGAATCAAAACCATTAATCGTGAATTAGAAGGAATTGCTAAGCACAAAGTTATTGGAACATAGCGTTGAAGATAGTCAAAATGTTGAGCCACTAGACCGAATGACACATTCTTTTATAGGTGATGAATCTATAAAAGAAAAAATGTTATTAATGTCAAATCCTTCGTCGTCACCATCTGATAATATTAGTCCACAAGAAAAAATTTCAGTCGTGTCAATAGTGGGTATGGGGGAATTGGGAAAACGACCCTCGGTCAGTTGGTATACAAAGACAGCTCTGTTGAGAGAAGCTTTGAGCCAAGAGCGTGGGTCTGTATTTCCAACGACTTTGATATCTTTCTAGTTTTAAGAAAGATTTTAGAGTCCATTACTGGAAGAACATGTGACGTGTCTAATGTCGATATTTTGGTAAAGAAAGTTCATGAAAAAATTAGTGGGAAGAAATATTTGTTGGTACTAGACGACCAGTGGAACGAGAATGCCGAAGACTGGGAGAAACTTAAGAGTTATTTAAGCAGGGGTGCTCAAGGGAGCAGAATATTAATAACTACCCGTAAAGAAAATGTTGCATGCATTGTTAGGGGTGCAATTCCACCTTACAGTCTAGCAACCTATGTTGGTTACTTATTAAGATTAGAGCCTTTTCTCCTGGAGGGGCAGTTGAAACTTTAACTATGTCAAACATAGGAGAGGAGATATCGAGAAAATGTGTTGGTTTACCACTTGCAGCTAATTTTCTCGGCAGTCTTATGCGTCTGGAAAATAAAAAGTCTGATTGGTTGGCCATCAGAGATAATGATGTTTTCAATACTCCAGAAAATCCAAACAGAATTATACTAATATTGAAATTGAGTTACGATCGTTTACCATCCCATTTGAAAAAGTGTTTCTCATATTGCAGTTTATTTCCCAAAGACTGGGTATTTAATAGAGAAACATTAATTTGACTGTGGATGGCGGGAAGATTCATTCATCCATCTAATGGAGGATACCGAAACTTACTGGAAAATATTGGTAATGATTTTTTCCATAGTTTGTTGTCTAGGTCCTTCTTTCAAGATGTAAAAAGAGATTTCTATGTGGGCGACATTGAAACGTTCAAAATGGTACATGATCTTGCATTAAGTGTTGTTGGAAGTCACGAAGTTACGATTATGGATGCAAATGATGTATCTCAAATTCGTCGGCTACAATTAATCATGCAAGGAATATCAAAAGAAAAATTTGATGTTCTTTTTGCCACAAATTACGGAAGATGCAAACAAATTGCGGACGTTTTTTTCTCCATAAAAGATGTTCTTTTTGCCCTAGCCCACTGACTAACAAGCGTCTAGGCGTAATACATCGGCTTGGTGTTGGTGATAGAAGTCTCAAAGTTGTATCTTCCATTTTAAATTTTAAGCATATGAGGTACCTTGACCTCAGTTATTCTGATCTTGAAGATGGTCATCCTGAGTCCATTTATCAACTCTACAATCTCCAAACCCTCAACTTTCATCTATCCAAAAATGTTCAAAACATTCTCAAAGTAGGCATTCGATCTTCGATTAATTTGCGACATCTAAATCTCCCTGCTTCAGACGCCAAACTTCTACCTGATTCTATTATGACGCTGACCAATTTGCATACTTTAGACGTCAGTTACTATTACAATATTAGTGTGTTATCCACAAATATTGGGCATCTCCAAAATCTATTGTGTCCCTCAGTATTTCAGATACAAAAATCGTAAACTTACCTGAATCAATCTCTATCCTCCATAATTTAACGAAGTTACTTCACCTTCTGCATTTATTTATTAGAAGCACTACCTCGTAACTTTGGAGCCTTGACACAACTACGGTCACTTGATTTGTTTGGTACTAGAATAACAGAACTGCCCGATTCTTTGACTAGCAACATCTGTAAATTAGAGTTTGTGCGCTTTGGAAAGTGGTGTAAGTATCCCGAAGACATTAAACACCTTTGTATAAGTTGGCTTCGTTGTGAAAATTCCTTCTCAACTTAAACTTCCTCCACGAATGTTCGGATGTGTTGTTTATGTCCACATACAAAAGCATTTGCGCAGCAAGCTTGACCCATGTGCTCTAAAGTGTGCGTTCATTGGCTATCATCCGTATCAAAAGGGTTACATGTGTTATCATCCTTCTACTCGTAAATTTTATGTCAGCACGGATGTCACGTTCTCTGAGCACGAGAAATATTACCCAACATACGATCTCAATTTCTCTCTTCAGGGAGAGAGCAACATTGAAGAGTTAAATTGGATAGATTTATTTCTAACTAATAGTGAGTTACATCTCCCCGCCATCGAAGAAATTTCAGATAACCCTCCAGCTTCTGCCGCTTTGGGACAGACTAACGTGCAACCTACGGAAAAATGTCAAGAAGCTGAAACTCTTGTTGTAGAAGACCCCCTCCCTTCTTCAACAACAGTACCTACAACCAGTTATCCTCCTGTTGATAACCCTGAGGTAAGAATAGATTGTTTGATTAATACTGACAATACTGGTGAACAAAATGATAGCGACAAGTACCAATTGCCACAAAGGAGTAATCATGGAGTTCCACCAGATCGTTTTTCACATGAAGCAATAAGGAAGGTGAAATACCGTATTGCAAACTACGTGTCAACTCATAGATTATCAAAAGATGGTAAGGCATTTGTCATTCAGATGAACGATATGATTATTCCCCAAAATGTACAAGAAGCTCTATCTAGGGCTGCACAAAACCGACTCAACCCACCAACCCACACCCACCTGAAATTACCCGTAGCCGACCCAACCCGTTTAGGAGCGGGTCGATTATGGGTCACAGCATCAAAACCCATCGTATGGTGGTTCAACTGTGGGTAACAACTTCCCTCACCCGACCCAACCCACGCACCCGCCTAAATATTTCTAAGTTAATTCTAACCCTTAGATTACCTATCCTAGATGAACCACAAACGTTGAAGTAATGATATATAATGCTTATAAATGTTTTTTTTGCTGTAAGAGTCAGCTTATGATGTTAATTGTATACACTTTTAAGTAACTTCTTAATTGCCTACATTTGACTTGGGATCAACTTTTTGATAAAAGCTATTACATACAATCTATAAGAGTCCTTTTTTTTGAAGTTAAATAGGTTAAAGGAGCAGAAAAAGTTCACAGAGAGTTACTCAATCTGCAAGAGTCTTAGTTATTTGTACACATGTAAGTCTAACAGTAAGACTGTAAGTCTGTAACTATAATGTAATGTTCGCTATATTTTATGGTGGGTAACCCACCACCCACCCGATCCAACCCGCCATAATGTGGGTAGGGTGAAAACCGACACATTGTAATGTTGGGTTGGTTTCGGGTGACAATTTATGTTACCCACCATTAATGGGTTGGGTGGTGGGTGAGGCCAAAACCGACCCAATCCAATCCATGTGCGGCCCTAGCTCTATCTGATCCGAAATGGACTAGCGCTATGCAAGATGAGATGGTGGAACATAAAAAAAATGGTACGTGGGATATATGTTCATTACCAAAAGGGAAGAAAATAGTTGGTTGCAGGTGAGTGTATGCTATCAAACATAATTCATATGGCTCCATTGATAGGTACAAATCAAGAATTTTGGCTAAATCATTTACACAGACTTGCAAAAATCAATATCATTCGTGTGTTGTTATTTTTGGAAGCAAATTTAGGATGGCGTGTACAACAATATGATGTAAAGAATGCATTTTTACATGATGATTTGCAAGAAGAAGTCTACATGTCACTGCCTCCAGGTTATGATACACCAAACAATGCTAATGCGGTTTTTAAGCTAAATAAGGCCTTATATGGTTTGAAAAAATCTCCCAGAGCATGGTTTGGTAGATTTCGTCCGACAATGATGAAAATTGGGTATACACGGAGTAATGTTGATCATACTTTGTTCCTAAAAAGAGTAGGTGATAAGGTAATTGCTCTTATTATATATGTATATGATATAGTGGTAACAAGAAATGATCCAGAAGAGATGAGCAATCTGAAGAATTGTTTGTATTCTGAGTTTCATATGAAGGATTTGGGTGGACTTAAATATTTCTTGGGAATTGAAGTTACACGATCTGAGAAGGGTATTTTATTGTCTCAGTGAAAATACGTGATTGACTTATTGAAGGAAACTAGGAAACTTGTATGCTTGGTTGCGAGCCGATTGGATCTACTATGGAACAGAATCATGGTCTCGAAGAATGTTCTGATCAAATACCAGCTGACAAAGGCCAATATTAAAGGTTGGTTGGACGATTGACTTATCTTTCTCATACAAGGCCTGATATTGCAATTCAGTAAGTGTTATACGTTGATTCATGCATAATCTGGGTCAACAATACATGGATGCAGTAATAAGGGTATTGAGATATTTAAAATCAGCACTAATTAAAGGTTTGATGTTTTCAAAGCATGAACATCTTGATGTTTCGGGTTATGCCGACTCGCACTGGGAGGAAAATGTGATAGCATAAGATCGACATCGAGATATTTTACCTTTGTCGAAGGAAATCTAGTAACTTGGAAATCTAAAAAACAACATGTTGTTTCCTTGTCCATTGCTGAAGCAAAATACAGGGCAATGGTGAAAGGCATTTGCGAATTGTTATGGTTGAAAAGTCTTATGGGGGAGTTCGGTTTTTTCTCTTGAAAAACCCATTACGTTGTTTTGTGAATTTTACTCACTGCTAATTGAAGTTCCATATGTTCGTACGACGCAACAACTGGTAGATATCTTGACCAAAGCCTTATCAAATACAATATTCAACTATTCACTTATCAAGTTGGGCATATGTGATATATATGCACCGCCTTGAGGGGGAGTGTTGAATCGTAAATGTTATAGTTTTGAAAGTGGTAGTAAAAGTTCGTTGCTCGGACTTGAATAGATTTTAAAACGAAAATATATGTACAAATTTGTCACAAGATGTTCGAGAGGTATTGGGACTAAGGACTTGGCCAATTCTTCATGCATGTGGTATATTTTGTTTGTTCTTAACAATTACTGCTCAAAACATAAATATATGGACTCTTATTTTGCCAAAATAGATTCTCAGAATATTAGTTATAAATCGTAAGCATGGGACATCAAACATTTAAGCAAGCATGCCGCATCAAATAAAATGATAACTAATTAATTAAAATCATTTTTCAATTTTTAATCAGTGCAAAAGTCATAAAAAGAATAAATTAAATTTACCACAATGACGAAAATAGACTCCCTCCGTCCCAATGTTGGGTTTAGCTCCTCATATTAATCATAATCTCAAAATGTTTATTATTGCTCCAAAGTTGATTACAATTGAGTAAACAATGCAACAGAGAAATCGCAACAGCAGTTCCTGTTGCGAAGACGATGTTGGACTGTTACAGAGAAACAAGTGGTGACGGAAAATTAAATGCTGTGGTTTACTTCTCTGTTGCAAATATGATGAAGAAACTGTTGCGATGAAGATAAACGTTGCACAGCAGTTGAAGAAACTGTTGCGATGAAGATAAACGTTGCAGAGCAGTTGAAGAAACAGTTGCAAATGGATGAAGGAACCGTGGCCGATTCCTTGTTCTTCACGGGCAGCAGCAGCAGCAGCAACAGAGTTCTGAAAACTCTGATTTCTGCTCCTCTGGCCCTCCTTTCGACTCCCAACTCTCGACAGCCTCTCTAGTACTCCCAGGGAACATATTTATACACCTACAGCTCGTTGAATCTCCCTCAATTACTCCATATAATCTTCATTACTCGGTGTTTAAAGAAAATATTTCCGAATATTTTCTTCCCTGAAATGATTCTCCACGCGTAAACAGCCTCTGATACTCCCTTATTTAGCTTCTACACGGTCCAAAAGTGTGCTAGAGTCCTCCATGCATCATCATAACACGTCCGAATCCCTCAAAAAATCCTCTCAAACCCGTGACTGCCATGTTCTCTGATGATGACTTGTTTAGCCGATTCTAGCCAAATTCGATCGATTCTGACACCATACTGTATTCCTTAAGCTATATCACATCTTCCTACCAATTTTTAGCCATTGAATCGCACCACAACACCTTCATTTTGTTGATTGAAAATCTGCCAGAGAGAATATATTTTCCCGCCAAAAATGAAATTTGAATTATGAGAAGAAAAGTGTCCTCCCCCTAATCCTGTACGGGTGTCCCTTTAGCAATTGGGGTGGAAATAGTAATTTTTCTGGGTTCCTCCGGTACATTTCTGGGACGCTTCCGGTGCATTTCTGGGGTGCCTTTAGTACTTTTCTCCGGGGTGTAAATCATCACTTTTTTGAGCTCATTTCGCCGCAAAGGCTTATTTCTCTAAAAACATCTACAAAAACACAAAATAACACAATAAGTACTTAATCGAGTCTAACAATACAGAATATTGAGAACAAAATAGACACATAAATGCGTCTATCAAATACCCCCAAACTTATTATTTGCTAGTCCTCGAGCAAAATTTATTCTTGAAAAGTGACCGAGTTAATCTCGGGTGGGTTTATCAGAGGTGTACCCACAAAAACCAATACTCCAGACCCTAACTATCTACGCAGAACCTTGGAAAGCACTAAAGAACCTCCTTGGTTGGCATACAATTATTGACTCTAAGAGGAAGAACCCTGATGCGAAATTCCAATTGGTGTACACGAGTTTGCACTCAAGCATACTAAAATTCATATAAGTGACAGAGCTCTACTAAGATAGTTTCACGATGGACATCATACTCGGAGTCAGACTAATCACATGAAAAGATTAAGAAGATGGAAAAAGAAAAATGTAGATGGTTGAAAAGTGAACGGTGTTTCCCATATCTGTCTGAAGGCCTCTGCCAAGATGAACCTAACCTAAATGACTGAGATACCGGTCTGACTAATATTAACACACTGGCATATACAAGGGAACCAGTGGTCAATAACTTAAATTTAGATCAACAAACTGGCAAATACAAGGGAACCAGCAGTTGACTACACATAACAATAACCATTTTTTTTTTTTTTTTTAACTTAACGGCATGAATAGATCTTTTGGATCCAAGCGCATGCTTCTTGTCAGCAGATTACACGATAGTTCCCACGGGTCCTGCATTCCACGCTTGCTTAGGCGACGGAAACAGGGAGAACACACGCATATTGCTATCCAAGTGTTAATACTTATTCCGATTGGTCTAACTGGTCCGGTCTAATAATTTTTTTTTTTTTTTTTTTTTTTTTTTTTTGAAAAGGTAACTCAGTCACTCTATTTCACCCTAGCAAAGGTAACAACTTGAATCGTGTGCCCCACCAAATCACTTGAAACAAAAAAAACTAAAAATAGAAAGTGAAAAGGACTCGACAAGATATGGCGAAACTATCATGTTATTTCTAACACCTGAGCTCTGTGCTTTTATGAATAGACTCTATAGATGTTTCCATCTAGTCAGATTGGTTCCTCAACTCCTAAAACAAAAATGTTTCCATCCACTTAGATTGGTTAGTGCTATCCTTAATAGGCGTAAATTTCTAGGCTCTGGAGTTTATTTATTATGCAACTAAAAAGTTTCTCCCATACCCCCAAACTTAAATCTAACATTGTCCTCAATGTTCTAAAGATGAAACTAAAAGCATGAACAAGGAGAAACTGTTACCACTTGAAGCAAAAGAGATAAGGAAGGATATTACCGTGTCGCAAGAATATTGGGTTACCTCCCAAGAAGTGCTAAGTTTAAAGTCTTCAGCCAGACTTAGGAAAGGATTAGTCAACTCGAACCATAAAGTAACAGTCGAAATAACTGTGGGTCTTTAAAACGAAAAAGAGCTGACCAAAGGAAACTACAATAACCCAAGAAAGTGAACAAGAATAACATGCCCTTATCTAGTTTTAAGATATTTATATCTAATTGTGGTTCAGGTTCAGGTTCTATGAAAGGGTCTAAATAAAATATTTTCCTCGGATGCATTTCCTCATAGGTTGGATCCAAATTATTAGGTCCTAGAGTCTGGAAAAACTCAAATATGATCTTAGAAGCGCACGATAATAACCTAAATAACTGAGGATCCTCTAAGCCAATAAGATTTGACTTACAAATTTGACCACAATGAGAGTAGTGGTCATTCTTAAGCAAATGTGTCGATTCTAATTTCCTAAAGCATTTAGGTCTAGTCTCACAACTTAATATTCGACACATTTGGAATATAAACGTTCCCACAGTTGGAAGAAAACTATTTGGTGGGAAAACAAAGTCAATCTGGGGATCATAGCCTGGGCAAACCACATCAACCAGAGGATGGGTTTCTAACGACTGAACTCCTTCATGGACATCATTAGGCTCGGGAAAACGAGTATGAAGGTAATCTTGTAAAATGGTCGAGGCACAGATATCAAGTCCTAAGTGTAGGAACTTTCTGAGAGTTAAAGGTAAGGCACTAGGGAAGTGATAATCACCCCCAAACTTAGAGTTTTCAGTGTCTCTAGATAGACCTCTAATTATTTCTTGAATTTCCGTATCTTCAGAGTCCTTAAAATATTCAAGAGATTCTTCTAAGTTATTATCAGGTAGTGCATCTTTACTCATCTCTACGGGTCTATCTTTTTCTTCCAAGACTATTGTTTCTAAGTCGCTAGACCCTAAAACAGTATTTTCGAAATGAACCCGTTCCTCTAAACCACTATCGGCTTCGTAAACAGGACATACTAGTTCCTCTAAACGGTGGTATCCCTAATCAAATCCTCGTCCTTTTGAATAGGTGAATAATCATAAAAATTATTTGGATTTGAACTAGAAATAATATAATCACTATACAACTCAATTGGATTACTAGACTCCTGATCACTATGCCTACAAATTTCAGATTCTTCATCACTGCTATCCTCATCATCATAGTACGAAATGATTGAACCTTATCTAAATAAGTAGTGTCTTTTATTCTAACCTCGTCCTCTAAATTAGGCAGATATTCACTATTGACATCAAGGGTAAAATTGGAAACACTATTTTGGAAATTTAGATCTTTTAGAGAAGTTCTATTCTGGGTCTCTACAAAAGCTTTTGGGCCGACTCACATGAATTCCTGACGTAATCTAGGAAACCAGGTAAAGAAAGTTCACTCATTGCATTATTTTCGTCCATAACTAAGTTATTCATTTCAGCGAACTTACGTGTTGTCTCAGCTAACTTACGTGTCGACTCAAGTAAAGAGGAATTATCAGAATTTTTCTCGTATGACTGATGGTTGTGAGGATAGTGATTGGGCTCACCATGGTATGAACCATAACCTTGAAGAGTTTGGCGTTCCCAACCACTATTCCCACCATGGTAATAAAACTGATGATGTCCATATTCAAATTCGGGTCGATATTCATTGTATTGGCTTCTATCATACCAGCTCGACATTCTTAATTGCAGGGGAATTCTACACAATCACAAACAAGGCCGACTCGACTCCACCAAAACAAACCTAAAGATTTCTAGCAAACAAAAAGCATGATGGCTCCACTTAGATTGTTTCTAGACCAGCTTCTATCTTTCGAAAGGGAATTCGTTGCAATTTGAGCAAACCCCTCTGGAATCAATCCGAGTCAAAGTAAGTTGAATTGAGGCGAGGGAAGCTCAGTGGAGCTTTGATACCCAAGGCCTCACCGCTATCACAAGGCGGCGCAGTCACGCATTCAACTCACAGAAACCGTCATGAACTTTGGAGTGTGCTTAAAGAGCAACCAATATTTTTCGAACGAGTTTCCTATTAAGCTCGTTACCCTATCGGTCTCGTTCTATTCCAAATTTTAAAGCTTAGGTTCGCGTTCGGTTTCGTTTTCCTAAGGCGGGCAAGAAGAGAACGGTGATGAAATCCGAACCCTTATCTTGTTTAGGCCAGGCCTTGCCCTTTACTAGGAAAATAAAGACAGTCCGGTTCGTCCTCAAACAATTATCACCTTAAGGCAGACAGTAACCCGCTTGCAGGAGATTCGCGGGTGTTTCGATTGGACTTACCTCCCGTACCAGACGGGCGATGAACCGTTGTCGTCGACTCGGGCCACGACTCCTATGCCGTGTGCGAACCCGAGGGGCCGAGACGATATAGTAATCGTCGTCCTTCTCTGCAACAGTTTATATAATTTTTTTTTTTTTTAATAATAACCCTTCCGTAGGGTTTTAAAAAATAATGTCCAAAGTCCAGAATAAAGTCCAAAATAAATTAAAAAAAAAATTACAGTTTTCCTCACACACTCTAAAAAAAATTAAAATTAAAAATTAAATCCTAAAATTGTCCTTTTTTCTTCTCTTTTCGCTTTTCGCTTTAAGCTTTTTCCTCTCCAAGTCCTTAGTGCTCCACTTCGAACCTGCAAATCAAAGAAAAAAAGAAACGTAAAAAGGAACAAACAATAAAAAAAAAACCTAAAAAAAATAAATCAATCTATATACAAGTCCGCGTCGGCGGCGCCATTTTGTTATAGTTTTGAAAGTGGTAGTAAAAGTTCGTTGCTCGGACTTGAATAGATTTTAAAACGAAAATATATGTACAAATTTGTCACAAGATGTTCGAGAGGTATTGGGACTAAGGACTTGGCCAATTCTTCATGCATGTGGTATATTTTGTTTGTTCTTAACAATTACTGCTCAAAACATAAATATATGGACTCTTATTTTGCCAAAATAGATTCTCAGAATATTAGTTATAAATCGTAAGCATGGGACATCAAAATTTAAGCAAGCATGCCGCATCAAATAAAATGATAACTAATTAATTAAAATCATTTTTCAATTTTTAATCAGTGCAAAAGTCATAAAAAGAATAAATTAAATTTACCACAATGACGAAAATAGACTCCCTCCGTCGTCCCAATGTTGGGTTTAGCTCCTCATATTAATCATAATCTCAAAATGTTTTATTATTGCTCCAAAGTTGATTACAATTGAGTAAACAATGCAACAGAGAAATCGCAACAGCAGTTCCTGTTGCGAAGACGATGTTGGACTGTTACAGAGAAACAAGTGGTGACGGAAAATTAAATGCTGTGGTTTACTTCTCTGTTGCAAAATATGATGAAGAAACTGTTGCGATGAAGATAAACGTTGCACAGCAGTTGAAGAAACTGTTGCGATGAAGATAAACGTTGCAGAGCAGTTGAAGAAACAGTTGCAAATGGATGAAGGAACCGTGGCCGATTCCTTGTTCTTCACGGGCAGCAGCAGCAGCAGCAACAGAGTTCTGAAAACTCTGATTTCTGCTCCTCTGGCCCTCCTTTCGACTCCCAACTCTCGACAGCCTCTCTAGTACTCCCAGGGAACATATTTATACACCTACAGCTCGTTGAATCTCCCTCAATTACTCCATATAATCTTCATTACTCGGTGTTTAAAGAAAATATTTTCCGAATATTTTCTTCCCTGAAATGATTCTCCACGCGTAAACAGCCTCTGATACTCCCTTATTTAGCTTCTACACGGTCCAAAAGTGTGCTAGAGTCCTCCATGCATCATCATAACACGTCCGAATCCCTCAAAAAATCCTCTCAAACCCGTGACTGCCATGTTCTCTGATGATGACTTGTTTAGCCGATTCTAGCCAAATTAGATCGATTCTGACACCCATACTGAATTCCTTAAGCTATATCACATCTTCCTACCAATTTTTAGCCATTGAATCGCACCACAACACCTTCATTTTGTTGATTGAAAATCTTCCAGAGAGAGAATATATTTTCCCGCCAAAAATGAAATTTGAATTATGAGAAGAAAAGTGTCCTCCCCCTAATCCTGTACGGGTGTCCCTTTAGCAATTGGGGTGGAAATAGTAATTTTTCTGGGTTCCTCCGGTACATTTCTGGGACGCTTCCGGTGCATTTCTGGGGTGCCTTTAGTACTGTTCTCCGGGGTGTAAATCATCACTTTTTTGAGCTCATTTCGCCGCAAAGACTTATTTCTCTAAAAACATCTACAAAAACACAAAATAACACAATAAGTACTTAATCAAGTCTAACAATACAGAATATTGAGAACAAAATAGACACATAAATGCGTCTATCAGTAAACACCGAGTAGCATGGCCTTATTCAAAAGTCTTTGAGTGCATAGTAAAGTTGTTAGTGGTTAGCTGTTTAGGTAGTGTAGACACATTCATTTATCAAATGATTTTTTATATTTTCTCTCTGACGACACGCTTCTTCAAAGACGTGTTTTCTTCTTTCCTTTTGTATTATACAGGAAATAACCCGTGCCGTAACGGCACGACATGAGGTTAATAGAGAGTTCTAATAACTATCTAAATATAGCTCGTGCCGTGACAACACTGGTTTAATATGATATCTGATTGGTGTAATTTTTCATACACATTAAATATATTGTAAAATTATTCATACACATTATCCAAAAACGAACACAAAATCATTTAAGTAATAGTGTGTATGCATATCTCACTTATAAGTTATGAATAAAAATAAATAATTAAATTTTATTTTCCATTAGATTCATCATTCCACCACTGAGGTGATGCAATAATTAAAGATTAATAAATTTGGCTTCATAATGAGAGGGGTTACAGAAACGATGACCATCGGATGTATTTCGCTGGGATGAGACTGGGATGGTCGGATGCAACATTTATCTCTCAAAATGTTATCTGACCGTCCAAGCTCAAAAACCCATTCTGTTTTGTAGTATAGATAGAAATCATTTGTGAGTTGATTGAATACACAATTATTAAGTGAGAAACTTAAATTTGAGTACTTAAGCTAGCCTCTTTGTAGGAAGGATCCCCTTCCATCAGATATTTGGATACAGTGTCCAGACCTCTCGCACTCATAGTGTAGGTGCAAAATATCGCACAGAGCAAAACCTCTCCCTAACTAAGACAATCATCAACATGAAGAAGAGGAAAATTAGGCGAAGAGTAATTATGCGATAATAAGGAGAAGGCACGAAAGAAAATCACATGACAAGAACAATGCGACACTGACCAGAAGAAGTGTGAAGCATCAATGCGACAGACAAGGATAGCTCTCAGAAGCCTGGAGAATAAGACAAACTGATACCAAATCCGTCTTCAGAGATCCTGCATGTGAACATGGTTGTCTTCTACTAATGGAATTTCATATATATATAGATTCACATGGAAAAGTGAGAAGGAAGTTTTAAGAGAGATAATTCAGTCAGGTAATAGAACTAAAAACCATTTCTAATAGAAAGGAAAAAGCCATTAAAGTTCAGCCTTATACTTATTATCTCCATTGTCTAATATTTGAATCTTTGTAAGAACATCATATTCTCAATACAAAACTTGTGTGAAGATTATATCAGTGTCAAGTGGTGTATAATATAATTAATGTTTAAGTTTATCTCCATGACTTATGATTTGTGTTCTTATCATCGGGTGTAGTTGTGGGATTTTCCGCAACTACATTTTGGCGCTAGAAACAGGGAGGATTTCCTCACCTGCTAGTAAATCAGCTAGAAATCATCATTCTCCAAAACACTGCCTGTTATTTTCAAAAGAGGTCTCACATTCAAAATATCATCACCACCATGAAGTTCCGATAAGCCCAGCAATTTCCTTTTTAAAGAAAGCCCTAGCCAAAGAACCATTCATCTCTCAAAACTCTGTTAAGAAAGTCCCGACGACTTCCCTTCACCAAACCCTATAAAAAGGTCTCACAAAGTCCTTTTCAAAAACCAGAATCTCTCTCACCAACCCCCTTTGCTAACAAAATGGAGCGAATCGCATCGAGAGAAGGGCATGTTATTGCTATGCAAAAGAGCAACATAGTGGCAAGTAGAAGAGGAACCGGGGGCGAGGCTGAAACTTCAGCTGCTGGAGAAAGAAGAGGTGTAGAACGACAAAACCGCAACCGCAGCCTACTCTCCATCATAGAGGCATGTCAGCAAAACCATGATACCGTCATTCAGAACCCGACACAACAAAACAATAATGAGGAAAGGTGAAAAAGCGGGGGTACAACAACCACACCCAATATTTTTCTTACAATCTGTATGGACTAACTCCAATATACTTTCAAGAGAATCAACTAGACTCAATCTTAATAAAGTATATCAAAGAATTATACTATCTCTATCTATCGATTTAATCCTTACTCAAGCAAATAGAAATCTGCGAGTTCGATTAAATATAAAAGAGATAACTTGGTTGGTACCAAAGACCAATATCCAAGTGTCAATCAATGTAAATCAACAACCAGAGGTCGTATGTTCTAATTGATTGAACTAACGCACAACCTGTGATATATCAATTATATAACAAAATATAATGCGGAAAAGAAATAACACAGACACCAGAAATTTGTTAACGAGGAAACCGCAAATGCAGAAAAACCCCGGGACCTAGTCCAGATTGAACACACACTGTATTAAGCCGCTACAGACACCTTCCTACTACAAAATAACTTTGGTATGGACTGTAGTTGAACCCAAATCAATCTCACACTGATCCAAGGTACAGTTATGCTCCTGACGTCTTTGATCCCAACAAGATACTATGCACTTGATTCCCTTAGCTGATATCACCCACAACTAAGAGTTGCTACGATCCAAAGTCGAATACTTTAATAAAAAAATGTGTATCACACAGAAAAGTCTACAATAATAGATAAATCTGTATCCCACAGAAAAACCTACGAGTTTTATTCCGTCTTTTGATAGATCAAGGTGAACAGGAATCAATTGATAAACCAGACTTACATTCCTGAAGAACAGCTTAGTATCGTCAATCACCTCACAATAATCTTAATCGATGCGGCGAAAGAAGATATTGTGGAATCACAAACGATGAGACGAAGATGTTTGTGATTACTTTTATATCTTTCCTATCAGAGATATCAATCTCAATCCAATCTTTCCGATTGTACTCGGACGATAAAATATGCAAGATCAGATCACACAACTACGAGAAAGTAGTATCGGTCTGGCTTCAAAATCCCAATGAACTCTTTAAGTCGTTAACCTGGTTTTCAAGAAGAAACCTAAGGTTAAAGGAGAACCGACTCTAGCTAATACAACTAGTATCACACATGAAGTGTGGGTATTAGGTTTTCCAGTTGCTAGAGTTCTCCCTTATATAGTCTTTCAAATTAGGTTTTGCAATCAATGTTAGCTTGGTAACAAAGCATTCAATATTCACCGTTAGATGAAAACCTGATTAGATTCAAGCTAATATCTTTCAACCGTTGGATCGAAAAATTAGCTTGTTACACACAAATGAAATGCACGATTTTAGGTTGGTGTAACCGTACCCAAACATGTACATTTGTTGGTTAAACAATAGTTAACCAAATGGTTAGCCATACGAGCATTTTCATATCAACCATATTCTTCTTCACCATAACTAGTTCAAATGACTCAAATGAACTAGTTAGAGAGTTGTTAAATTTCTTATATCTTATAGAAGTATACAAGACACAATCGAAGCAAAAACAATTTGATTCACTCGAATCGATTCAAGAACTTTATAGCCACGGTTTGCAAACTTGCATTCCTTAGTTTATATAAATATAAGTTCACAAATAATCGTCTTTAGAAATAACCAACTCAAGTACGCAGACTAAGTTCACGGACTTAAGTTCCCAGAAGGAGTAAACTCCAGTATATTTTCTCGGGATGAGAACCTACGCCAGTTCGCGGACTGGGTTCGCGGACTGAGTTCACGGTTCTTGTTCCGGTTTTCCTGATCAACAAAGTACTCATACTTTGGTTCAAGGAATAAGGACTTATACATATATGTGTCACCATACAATGCTTATATCCAATATTGGTTATATATTCTAAACTCTCATTTCAATCATTCAAACATTCTTAGAGGACGTTATACAGTTGTTATTCATAACGGAGACAACGGAGATTTCTCTTCAAGTATTGCTTCCTCACATTCCTTCTTTTTCTTTTCAAAGTAGGAGACAACGAATACTCGTTATATTTGGGAGTCATGGTATAACCGTTCCCTACCTATATTTGTAACTTCTTTTATCTTCAGACTACTTGTTGAGTTATTGTGATTTCCTCTCACGAACCCATACTGTTATGGATACTCCAAGCATCATGTCTTCTGATGGAAAGGATGTTAATATGACTGTCAATCCATCAATCATGAAGGAAAGAGAGAAATACCATGTGCCTCAATATAGGTAAGGATCGATTCTACCAAGACTTTCAACATTAGTTAAGATCGGTTTTACCTGAGTTACCACCTTAAGTTCGAATTGGTCATCCAATAGATCTTCATAGAAAACCATACCAAAACACATATCGATTTCTTTTCGATAACGAAGCAAGTTCGTATATGTACTTCCTTTAAACATATGTACGTATATCCCATGCACAATCAAGTAACGAGTTACGAAGTTTATGTCGATGTCGCACTTACGAAGTTCAAAAGATAAATGTTATACTTCGTAATTCAATATTCTTCCTTGACACTTTGATCATAGTAAAATGACTAGAGTATTAAATATAGCTTCGCATGCTATGTTTTCAATCTTAAACGACTTGAAACTAATGATAGGAACAGAAACAAGTCAAATCAATATCACTAACCTCAAGTGGAAGGATGATATCTTCATTGTAATCAATACGTCTTCATGTTCTTTAGGTCTTCAAGGTATTACTTGTATATCTCAACATTCCTAAAATTTCTAGTCTAACCTAAACGAAACTGACTCTAGTAATCTTAATCAAGTGACTCTAGTTGAGTTCTGATATTAAAATATGACAAGTAACCTTGATATACCAACACTTGGTGGGTTCAACCAAACAATTCCCTAACACTTGATATAGAATGAATACGATGATATCAATCATATGTCGAATTAGGACAAACTTATAACATAAATCATAGTATCAAAAGCATTCTAGGACTACATCATATATTGATGACTTAGGCCACTCTCGTAGGTGCATCTCACGATATGGATTGTTGATTGCATTAAATAATTTGACAACCCTCGATATATGAATCTGATCGAATATATATGAAAAAATGAATTCAAAAAATTAGATTGAATCAATAAAAGAAAATGAAATAAAATGTCATTAAACTTCGACAGAAGTAATAATCCAAATTTTAGATTCCAATACAAATTATAATCCAAGGAGTATAAACGCAACACAAAACATACGGATTACCACCCATCCAACGAATGGAAAATTGCCGACATTATTTGGGTTGAAATAAACAGTAGCCGCGTAAATTATCTGGTGTGCGGAAAAAATTTCGGTTGAAATCCAAAATTCTCGCCCAAATTTCGGTCAGATTGTACGTTTACTTCTTGCTCTAATTTTTCCGTCTCATTTGGTCTGAAAGAATCTCTCACCTCTTTGCTTCTCTCTCAAAGAAAATGAAACCCATATAGATCTTTTGGCCAATAAAATCGGTAACCAAATCTCTCACTCCTTTGCTTCTCATCCTATTAATGTTTTCTTTATGAGTTGTTGAAACGATCTATCTTTGATACTTAGGTTTTGGTTTCAAATCTCTGTTAAATTAAATTAGAGATTTTTTTAGTTAGGGTTTCTACAAATATCCGTAATTTCTTACTCTCTTTTTGTTTACTGCATATCTCTTTTAGGTTATTTATTTGTACTTTTTTCACCCAATTCTTTTCACCAATTCTTGAGTTATTTTGGGTATACGGGTGTTTTTTTAAGAGTTTTAAATTGGGGAAATATGAGTTTTTTTTCTCCTTCAATCAGCGGGGAGGAGTTTTCTTTCTACTAAAGACCAACATACTTTCGAAACTGAATGATTTTTTTTCCTTAAAGAAAGTTACACTAGTTGCTATGTTTTATTCAGATCTTAATTTCTTCTTCTATTCCAGTCAATCCAGGGTTTTAAGTATGGTATTCGTTTGATTTCGGGGTTTCTTGATCGGTCTCGTTCAATATGGGGGTTTAAACCTATTTGTTACTTCAATTTTATTCTGTTAATGTTGGACAATTATTGAAAGTGGGTTTGCATCTATTATGGAAGTGGGTTTTTGGTTTGGAACGGTTTAAGCATTTCAGGTACTGTTGAGGTGGCTGGTGGTGAATCTGGTGATATTGTCTTCCCCTGAGGCAAAGTGGAGTTCTATTTTTAGCTAACTGTTGTGTTTTTTATTTATTGTGACTTATGTAGTTTTGTTTGGATGATGCTAGGGTTTGGATCTGGACATGATCAATTAGAACGAAGTATGCCTCATTCCTAACAGTGTTGCTCCTAAGCAGCACAGGTGCTAAATATGTCTGTAACACCTGGATGGTAGTCCTTTTGTTTCTTAAGTTGTAGATTGAAGTTGTTTTCCGAATATTCATGATGAAATATGGGTTTTTGATATATATTTTTTTCCTTGATTGCAGACTAAACATGATGAATTTGAAGCCATTATTTTTTTAGGAGAGAGCAATACTTGAAGCCGAGTACAAGAAAATGTGAGCACGTAAACCACATAAAGAGACATCTGTTTCAGTATTTTACCTGAATGCCTTTAAAGTATAAATCTTTGTTCGCTTCTAGTTTATTTACAGGGTGATTTTGGGATTCAGTATTTTTAGAGCTTGTTACACTATCCAAGGGATTAACATGAACTCTATAGGAACGAGGTCAAGGAAGAACCATGCTTGATTTCACTTCATTATTACTTTTCGTTGTTAGTGGTTTAGAAATATCATCAGCTATCCAGTAAGTTTGTTGATGAGGATTATACTGAGCCATAGATGTGCACAAGGTGTCACTCTTAAGTGACGTAGAAGTGGGAAAAAGGGAAGTTCAGAAAATTATTGATGAGTATTGGAAGGAAAAGACCCCCAAGACTATGTATTTATTTTCTCTCATTGCAGAGAACATATAATTTTTTTTTTTGCTAAGTTCATAGAGAACATTTAAAAGCAATCGAGGCCTTGATACTTTAATCAAATAGCTCATGATTTTTGCATAAAGATTAGTTATTTTGTCTAAATACACTTTAATTGTAACACATAATCTCTTACAACTGACAGGTAGCACTTATTGTATATCACTTTCACTTTCTTAAGCATACAGCCTCATCTGGGTGACATGTTCTACTCTCAAAGTTGGAAGAATGTCTTAATCAGTCCCCCCAACCTGCTGCGATGAGCACTAATAAGGTACTCACTGTTCTTCATAACTCTGTAATCCTAGATATTATGAATATTGCTTGGTAATTATTTTAATTTTTTTTTGCAGGCCAGCTCTACATTTGAAAGCAAGTTACTATTTGTTGGATCTCTAGCTACTCAAGTTCTTGTATAGAAATGGTGAAAACCATGTAGAATGTTGCGAAGTTATCGTGCTCCATTGTAGTGCAGAACATATGTTCTCCTTATCGTGCTCCCTTGGTAATCCAATTATTTCATCAGCGGTAACCTAGCTTAACGAATTTATAAGTTTGTAAAAATGAAGAAAATGTAATTTCCTTAGTTGATTTTTTTACAGTCTGCTGGGAAGACGCACCTTCGGCTGCGGAAGTTGTATGGAGACAAGGCATTAAATTGTTGCAGCATGAGGTATAAAGAAGAGGTAAGATTTCAATTTGACATTGATGGTTAGTGGGTCCTACTTGAGTAGCATTTTCACATACCCTCTCTCCCTTCTCTATTTGCCTTCCCAAACAGACCTCACCTACCACTCTCTCTCTCACTTAAGGGATTGGTGGGGCAGCACGCATTGTAAGGTTGTGGTGCAGTTACTGGTGACAGTGGTACAAACCCTCTTCCCCTCTCCATTAGCACATTCAGTTGCTCCCTCTCCCTCTTGTGTATGTATTCTTTTTATTGGCGATTATGGTTGCAAAAAATTAAATGTTCACAACAATGTACCTTGTGCGTTGAGGTGGGTTGATTTTGCAGAGAAACAAGCTTTTGCAGTGTAGGAAGGGACATTGAAAAACGATCTTTTCTCCTAAAGTTATGCAGTCATATAAAGATGATTCTGCATTTACCAAAAAGAAATAAACCCCGTTTTTAACATGCAGCCAGGAATCCAAAAGCGAGACAAAGGTGCAGCATAAAACGAGTTCAACCTGTTAACAGAAGCACAACCATTATCAGTAAGTACTGCTCGAACATAACTTGTTAACCCTTTCAACTAGACACCTTTTTTTCTTTTTGGACACTAGGTTCATATTCAACACCACAAGAATGGCAAGGAAGCACTAATGCTTCTAGATCTTTAAAAAAAAAGAAGGCGATTCAATTGTAAGTTAGATTGTACGGGCATGAAATTATAAAACCATCCTGCTGTTCATACTAAGATCTTTTCTTATCTACTGCCCTTTTACAACAACAGACAACTATGACACTCCCTTCGCTGCATGCATAGAAATAAAGTGGACTTAATATGGCATGAAATTAGAGTTACGCCTTGCATGACTACCCCCATTGCGGCAGCCATCATTCAGTTGCGCTTGAACGAGCACCTGTGAAAGGAGTGCTAAGTTCCAACCAAACTTCCGCCCGGCTAAGTTTAGTTGGGTGTGGTAATAACTTGCTTGCAATCCGTTTGCAGAAATCTGCGCAATCCGTTTGCAGAAATCAATTAGACACAATGGAGTGAATTCTAAACTCGATCACTGTAAATTTGTTAGCGGAAATCTTCGAATCTTCAAGCGTTTTAAACCATCCAATCACAGTTAAATCTCAAGCTTCATGTTTACATCAAGTATCAGATGTAAACATAATAGTACTGTACATATATACAATGTTTTGCACCGGGCATGAAAAGAAACTATAAAAAGGGAAGTACACATACATGATAAACAATCTTAATTGTCAGAAAAACTGTATCGTTGTTTTCAACAAATAGTGTTTTATGGATGTAACTCGTAGCTCTTTCCAGCAGATGAAAATGTCTTGGATGTGTCTACCCGTTGTTCATATCCAAGAGCAATGTAAGCTAGCTTTTATTTAATGTCTCTCATATATCCTGCTAGGAACCGCGCTCCGTAAACGCATCAGTGAGATCACATCCATCCAGGTCAAGATGCAGGATTATATGAGGTAGGGAATAACCTTCATATATAGGAACTGTATGGCTGACACCACCGTCGAAATCCAAGATAATATCGACACAAATCAACAAACACGTTAGCACGTTTCTAAGACGAAAACATCTGCTCCTTTGGTCAAGCCGGTTTAACTCCAGTATATTTTCTAGTTTTCAAACAAGATCTGGGATTCCCTAAAAAACATTCCTCTCAAAAACAGCCAACACTTGGATGATCCGATCAACAATCTCCAGTTATTAGATTCCGAGGAGAGTAAATCTAGTACACACCAGGCTGAATTCCTGCACCGTACTTAACTCCCTACCAGAAGAAAAAATGGAGCTTTCTCAAAATGCACAATAATGATCATATGTTACTCTCATGAGTCTCATTTTCCATAGCTCAGCAATAAGCTCTTCCTGCATATAAGATTCGGAAAGGAGAAACCTGAAAGACGAGTGCCAACATAACAAGCCTGAATCACCTATGAAGAAACTCAGATTTACTAAAAACAAAAAGTCAAGATGAAGTACCAATAGTAGTTAACACAGTATATTAGTATAATATTCATAGATGGTACGAGTGACTAATGGGAACACTAATACGAAAACATACGCTCCTATGAGGCCTCAATATACTATAATCTTCTATTGCAGAAACAAGGCATCTCACTTGGCACTGGTCAGCTCTGTTGCATCAGCCACCATGTTGGTCAAGGATGGTTTAACTTCAGTATATTTTATACACTACAAGAAAAGTTGGATTAAGCGACCAGGCATTTTTGGTTGGAAAATCCCATATTGAGTCGCTCTAACCCTTAAAGCGACTTAATTTGGCTCTCGCTCTCGAGTTGCAAAAGGTGAGATTTCTACAAGTCTAGAGCAGCTAGGCAATCGCTTTTGTAATCAAGCAACTATCATGTAGCGTCTTTTTTCTTAATTGTTTCATGGCTAAACCGACCTCCCTAGAGCAAGCAAAATAGTGATCGCTTTAAAGCTAGACCAACCAAAATACAGCAAGTAAAACGTTGATCACTTCATAGATAGACCAACCATAATAGAGAAAGTGAAATACCTGAAGTTGGTTGCTTACATTTTTGAGCTACCAAATGTTTTGCCCTGAAGTTGGTTGCTTGCGTTTTTGAGCTACCGAAGTTGGTTGCTTACATTTTTGAGCTACCAAACTTTTTGCCCTAAAGTTGGTTGCTTACATTTTTGAGCTATCAAACTTTTTGCCCGCTACATCTGTTGTTCTGGTGCCGAACGTATCTGGCCTATTTCGATTTAGATAATCCTAAATTGAAATTACAATTAAAATTGATACTAAAACAAATTATGAACCAAATTAAAAACTGAATCATGTTTTATTATATCTCATAGATCAATTTACATCATTTCTTAAAAAAAAGACAATCTTTAGAGGAACAAAAATATCAAAAATACAAACTAATCATTTCTTTAAAAAATGCTAATTACAATTTCCTTAATTTTGAAACTAAAGATGAACAATCCTTCGACTTTGTAGCACCAAGCTCATAATAAGAGATTCATACTGCCATCATTCTTGTGTTTAAGTTCCTATCTGATCATTCATCATTCAAGTGTAAAGAAACCAGCAAATCCTGAATCTCGACAACTTGTAGTCTGCTTTTTGCCACAATGTTACTAATTCAGATTATACAAAACACGAACATGTCAAATCAAAGATAATGATATTCATAATATAAATTTTAGAAATGATCTAATGAAGAATGTCATTATTAGCCAGGAACATCTGAAACAAAGGACATGATTGGGACATACTTTCGGTATTCCGATAGAGGCACTAGTTTCCTCAATAACGAGACCATCACAATGGTGGATGTTAGGTTGTCAAGGACTGAGCTTAGAAAGAAAGTGACAATTCCAACTTGAAATGTACATCAAGAACCCATGGTGTTATCATAGTAACGTCATGCATTTCAATCACATGAAGATATCAAAAAGCATCTAACGTATACTTACATCAAGAATATATTTTCATGACTATACTCTTAGGCAAATCTATATCTAATGTACTTCAATATTTCAGCTTAGACATGGATGGGATAATCGGAAGCCACCAGAACTTCATAACATGAGCCATCAAAATATGGCAGTGATTCTCTGTCCTTGCAGATTTTTAGAATGAAAAACAGATATACATGTTTCTGCTGAGAATGCGTTTTACAATACTGTGAACAAACACTTCAAGGATTAGTTTGGCTTTATAATACATATGTAGGCATCTAAAAGTAAAAAGTGCATAACACTTTACTTATATGCTTTTGGAGCAAATGGCTCAATAGAAACAACAAAGGTAACACCAATACACCATGTCATAATATGGAAATGGAATCAGAAGAATCAGTCAATGAGGAGTAGCGACCACTCACCACCCAAAGAAGAGTCCGTGGCTTCCGAGTAGTTATATTATCAGTAACCAGTTTAAATCCTCGATGATCATCAACTATCTCTATTATGGTCATTGCACCAAGCAAAAAAAAAAAACTATTTCACTAACTTCTGCACATGTATGACTGAGCTCATTCACAGCTATATCAGTCGAGGGAGCCTGTACCAGAAAAGACAAGAAATTGTCACAACCAAACAAATAAGAACTTAATAGGGGAAAGAAACAAACATGAAAACCTCCAGATAAGAGAGGTTAGAAATGAAAGGAGCAGCTGATTATTTCGAAAAATAAAATAGCCAGTATCATGTTTCTATATACTTTTCCCATTAAGCTGAAATCTCAAGAAATTGAAATGAATCTTACCCCGATGCTTCTGATAACCCATAAACTAACTGCCATCAATAATCCAACTCCAATTTATTGAATGCTAAAGATTCCTCAAAGATAATCACTGCATATCCTAATCTGAATACCAATGCCATGGCTATGTCCTGTACCATGATACAACTTCCATTTAAACCAGTGTCAGCAAGTTCCTTTGCATGTCTAGGCACTTCAATGGAGATAAACAACGAACAATGTTAAAGAGAAACTTAACCTATATGGCTATATGCAATGGTTCTACTCATAAGAAATCAAAGAAAGCACAATTTAAATGACGATTCAGGAAAACAAAACATGGGGATGGACCTGATTGGCAGCAACCCACAGCCCCAGCCGCAGTTGCTCCAACTATTGCAAACGCTTTCAAGAAATCAGTCTTTGGCTGGTAACTCGCTTCAAAATCTTGGGAGCTCACATCATCAACTGAACATAATGGATCACATATCCTTAACCTCTGCATCAATTCCTACAGAAAATGCAACTATCAATCAACTGAACAATACGAATCATATATCCACAAATAGGGAAATGCTTGTGCAGATATTTTAGCAAATGGGGTTCATTGCAGGTAGTTTGAACCACCTAGTATGATCCAAAAATGTAATGAAGGTGGACACAAATGTCCTACCTACATATAGATTAGCTTTTGATTGTCGAACCTTAGAAACACAGTGGTCAGAAGATTCATCTCCTCAACTACCATCTGAAATTTCAATGAAAACGAGTTTCTTGAGAAAACATTCAACAAGACCATTTCCAAAAAAGAAAGATAATACTCGGTAAAAAAAAAAAATTACCTGAACTCCATCAATTTCACATCGATCTCCAACATCAAATGGGTGCATGACAAACAAAAATATGATTGATTCGAACATCGTCTTGCAAGTATTACCAAATAGAACTAATTTGCCATGTTCCTGCAATTAACCACTTGCATAAATTAGCAAACCAACACAAGGTAATTGAGAAAATGTAAGAAGTATATATGCGTGAATCAAGAAATTCAGAAACACTAGTTGTTCATGTACCGGTTAAGCACAATTACATTGAGAGATGTACTTATTGAAGAATTACATTTTAAGACCTCTTAAGAAAAGAATAAAATCTTAGGTCTGTGGGAGTAATTGATTATTGAACTCAACTAATTTATGTGCTTACTTTTTGAACACTTTATGAGCTCTAATTAATGTCGTTCTGAATTATTTCTGTATCCATGTTTGGTATACACTTTTGTAAACGGATGAATGTTAACAGAAATTGTCTTTCTTTTGAAGACATCACTGGACCATTATGGTATCCCAATTTAAGGCCTAGTTAAGTAAGTTATTTGTGTTGTGGTACATGGAAGGGAACATGTTGATAACAAGACAATGTGCAACCGCTATGACCCGCATGACTAGTTTGCTTGATCAAGGTATTATGTTTAACCATTAAATTTTGTTTAGCAAATATGTGCACTTATGTTTTCTATGATTCCATTAAATTGATTATCACATGGACCAGTGGGAGAATGTAAGAATATTTTGTATGACTAGAAATATTCCCTTGGGCCCATGTAATAATCTTTGGTAATCTAGATTATTGCTATACTTATGTCCGGTTTCCTTTATGTGATTATATTCCTAATATCTATTCTTTGATGGACGGTCGAGATTTAATGTCAATACTAAACCCTAGGAACTTGGTCCACCTTCTACCTATAAAAGGAACACAATATCCATCAGTATTGGGTTCAAGAATTTGATTGATTCATTATACAAAAGATGAAGAAGGAGAAACTAAGTGTTCCTCCACAAGGTATTACGGCTACAGTGAGATGATCGATGATTCATTACGGATTAGCGCTACAAGGTATTTTCCATAAGCTCTAATTGTATATTATTGTGTGATAATCATGAAGTTTAACGATCCTGATTAACGATCTATAAAATTAAAACTTATAAGAAGAAGAGAGGTCTCACATGAAGGAAAGAGTCTTGATTAGTTTAGCAGCCAAGGATGACTTGCCTATGTCCTCTCCCATGATCATTTGGGGATGTTAGCTACTTCATTTTCTTTGATAAATGGAACTGCTGATATCAAAAATCCGATGACATGATGGGTTCATAGAGAGTGTCCTTGGCTATCTTAACTGGCTCTATTCTCCCATGCTTTACCTCTTTTTCTTATTTCATTTTAACCGTCCACCAACACGAGAGACTGTTATTACCTTCTTCCTACCTGCAACCATATGATCTTGCCCCTTCTTTAATAAGGTATGTAGAAGTTGATCGTTATTATTACTACTATAGCTGCATGGATCATATTAATGTACGTAGAACTTAAACCAGGTATATTTTGAGTTGTGTTCAAATACTATTCATAATCCAGCAAGTAGCAATCCGATGTGCATAGCCTTAAGTGCGTGTTTCGTCCTTTTCTCTGCTTGATCAACATGATGGTTTCATATACCAATGAAGCCACAGTACGCACGTACCTCAACTGAGGCGCGACCCAATTTTCAACCCTTTGAGAATCAAAATGGAGAAACTAGTAAGCCCAACTAAGAGTGTCGTAACCTCAATACGTATACTAGTGGCCAGTAGCGTATCATTATGCAGCCATCTACAAGCTTCCATCAATATATGTGGGGTGTTGTTGGGAAGGATACCGTGCCTATGTGCAGCTTTCTTTCGTTCCAAGTGTGTATCGAACCATAGGTTCACTTCCTTATGTCCTAATAATAATTGTCCAAATCTGCTAATAAGTTTAGGCATATTCGTTTTTTATATGTAGTTTATAAGATTACTTCCAAATCTTTAGCAACTAGCTTAAACCTCTTTTCAACAAGATAACTTATATCTCTTAACTAGACTGCTTTTCACTTTGACAGACTTATTATAACTGATAACATTATTATTATTGTCCATGAATTAATTTATTCTGTGAGAAATTACAGCTTACAGGTCTAAGCAATAAAGGGTGGCAATTAAGTTTACATGTCTAACACTTTTGATAGGATTGAATGGTCATTTTCCCTGGCTACTCTCAAAAGGTTGGGCTTCTGTGAAGGTCAATGATTGACCAATGCCTTAAAACTGTGTATCAACCTCTATTCTCCTAAACGAGAAGTTTGAGGGAATGGAATCCTTTATCCCATACCCTCTTTATCATCCATATATATATATATATACAAGGTCTTTCATGCCCGTGCAAATGCACGGGCTACTTCATCAATAGATTTCAGCAATTTATGGGCATATAGTGTAATAGATCTTTCTTAGCCAAAATTATAATATTCTAAACTTAAGTGTACTGACCTATATTTTCAACTTCACACGTACTGTATAATTCTTGGTTAGAAGAAAAAATATTCTTGGCTAGACTCTAGAGGGGAAATCATCGCGGGTATTTGTTCAAACCCTTCATTTCTGTTTCAGGAACAATTAATGAGACCATATTCCTAAAAGATAAAACAATTAGTGACACTTTTTTCCCTATCTGCTTCTGCATGTGAGAAACCGAGTTGATAATCATCCATTGGTGATAAAGACTCAAAGGTGGTCTTTTCTCAGATGGTTCTTTCATGTGGATATTATGAAAAGATTATGTCTCTTTCAAAAGGCTCCAATTTAGAACATGAGTTAACTGGATCGTATACTTCTTCATCAAGAAGATCCTTTGAAGAAGTATACGATCCATTCTTCAATTTGTATGCTAAAGAGAGAATGTTACAACATGGATCAAGCAACACTTCCAAGCCACCAAAAAATGTCCATTTGCTTAATTCATATGATCGAATACTTAGTACGATGATGTTATAAAAATGAATTGTATTATTAGTTCTTAGTCAACCAAAACTTGCATACGAGAAAAAAAATGACCACTTAATTCATATGATACCTTCAAAAACAAAAGAAAAAAATTAGTCTAAAAAATTTATGTCATTCCAACATTTTGTATGCAAGAGAGAATATTACATTGCTTGCGGTCTGATCGTTCATTATAAGTCTACAACATATAAAGTAAATATTGATGTAGATGTGAAATCAAACCATCACTTCACGGCGAAGAAGAAGACTTCAAGTCTTAAACTCAGAGAATAACGATTCTGTGTCACTGAAATTCCGTGAGAGCTGTATGTAATGAATTACATATTACTTCGTTCTTCGTCGCATTGCTTCTAGAAATCCACCTTCTTTACACTGCGGTCGCAAGATTATTTCTGACTGACAAATGATCAGTCAGACAGTCTCCCACCTTAAACATCGACCAAAATTTTGAACTATTGTCACGACTTATCCTAAAATGTTGATTAAAAATTGATCGTATACCAAAATACCTCATCCCACTGATTCCCACTGAATATTGGGGTCTGTCATTTTAAGGAAATAATTTTCCCTTTTCCACACCCAGTTAGTCCCCATAAGAGCATTATTACAGTGAAATCCATCCAAATGCTTCATTACAACTCCAACTAATCCCTAATCATCAAAAACAGTGAGAAACGTTCAAATTAAGAAAGCCCACAACTTACATGTAGAAGAATTAGTATTTCAGTTTAAAGTATCCTTACCTACTCTTTGTTCGATCCGGGTTCAGAATGATATCTTTATAAAATTAAAAGAAAAAGAAGAGAAAGGAAAAGGATGTAACCTGTTCGCTGGGATTTACTTGATGAAAGACTCAATAATTATTCGCTTATGTTTGCAAGGAAACATCTCTTAATCTTGATTTATCAAAATACCGCTCAATAAAGTACTTTTCCTCAACTTGTCAAAAACTAAATCTTACCAAGCAGATTGAAATCCAGGTCACACATTTTATCAAGCTAGTAATGAATAGTTTTTAAAGCCAAACATTAATCTTTCTACTTCTGTTCAACCATTCCCCAGATCTGTACCGGAATCGGCGAAATGTACAGGCTGTGGAATGAAAGCAGTGATGTATGTTCATTCATAATGGTGCT
Organism: Papaver somniferum; assembly: GCF_003573695.1. Taxonomy (NCBI): domain Eukaryota; kingdom Viridiplantae; phylum Streptophyta; class Magnoliopsida; order Ranunculales; family Papaveraceae; genus Papaver; species Papaver somniferum. The sequence continues at coordinate 5,788,133 of NC_039364.1, forward strand.
GTGGTTTTAAAAATGGTTCGGACGTAACTGTTGAACTTGAAAACCCTTTCGCTTAGCTATGCGAAACTGCGTCTATTTTTCTTTCAAATTCAAACCGTCGTTGCTTCTCACTTCTTCTTTTCTTCGTTCTGTCAACTGAAAGATGAAGAAATGTTTAAAGTGAGAAAAAAAAAAAGCCAAAAGCCAAAAGCCTAACGTATTTGCCGAAATCGGGCGCGGATAAGAAACCCCACCACTGGAAATAATGCCTGGTCCACGTATCACTCTCTCGTTGTGCAGATGAAGGTATTTGACGTCCTACCGAAACATCACAAAAGGAGATGAATTTGCTGATAGGCGTGTTATGTAATCAGCATAAATATTTATAGAAACTGATAGTCGCGTCGGTAAGGCTCAGAGCGTGTACAGAAAGCTACCTTTCATGTATTGTTCGAACAATTATCTGCTTTGAAGCTTTTGGAAGATTCTGTGAAGATACAATCTCAACCAAAGTCGGGTCTCTTTGCCAAAAACTAATATGGAATGACAGCTAGCATCCTTTTATTGGTCTCTCTTAAATTTTAGTGCCCACGTGGCACACTATTATTGCAGCCATTCGTGAAGATGAATGTAGCGATGCCACATCAGCAAAGCATTAAGAAGAATTGCTATTATTAAAAATGGCCCAGATATTTCTCTACTATATTTTTTGGATGATTTGCGTTATTTTCTCCATTGCAAAACCTGATGAAGTTAGACAATTAGCTATGGTCGTTGAGCGCATATTGCCTTGATATTGGATACCTCCAACAGAGCTCCCTCACAAACTAGAGACTTATCACTAGAAATAACAGGACAAGAAAAAGAATAAAGGGCAAACTTTCAGTAACTATCGCTATATCAAACTTGGACAAGTCCAAGGGCTTTGATGCAAGGCTTTTAGAGTACTCTTTTAGTCTTTACTCAAAACTGTAAATTTGAGAATTTTTCCGATCTGATGCGTCATTAGTTCCGTGGAGACTATACGTTCATTGGGAAAATTGTTTGAAGTTCCTATCTTCAATTCATTTCATTTATGTATAGAGAAGGAAACGCGGGTGCGGATTTATTAGCTAAGCAGAGTGCTTTCTCAGGTTAACAATTGTAGGAGTATAATATCGCACATAACAATACGAATGCGAAATAGAAATGTTCCGAAGTGCGAAGACTATCGCGCACAGCAAACTCAAGATGACGAATTAGATGACCTCAGCAAAGTCACGAGTAAAATATGATGTTCTATGCGAAGCATAATCTGTGTGAGAGTGAGTGAATGTATATGAGCGAATATAACGCACAGTGATTCCAAAATAGTGGATCTCTTAGCTGCCATCCATTATAAAGAATCCTATATAAAAGGAGGAAGTCTCCATATGTAAAAGAGAGATCTTTAGTATATGTTAGACAAGAAACTAGGATAGAGAAAGTTTATTTGGAGAGCAAGTAAAGTCATTATAACCAATTATAAATTTGATAAATAATAAAATAATTCCATTATGATTACTTAGAATCTTGTCTTAATACATAGGAGATGTGGTTGTAGGATTTCCTGCAACTATATTTTTGGCGCTAGAAACAGCTTTTGGGTGATAAATCCTTATAGATAATTCATAGAATCTTGACGAAATTGAGATCTACAAATTCAAGATGGTCAGACTCAGACCTATTTATGAACAAGGAGTACCAGCAAGAAGGAGTAACAGAATTGCTGCACGAAGGAGAAATACAGATCCAGAAGAACAAGATGGAAGAATAGAAGAAAATCAAGAAAATGAGTTTCCAATTGAACCTCAAAGAGAACAAGAGTGAAATCCTGATCTTGATAGAGTGAGTGTTCATACGTGGATCAAATTCAACTGAGGAGGAAGTGCAAGGAACTGAGAATGTTGGGAGAAATGATAGAGATGTTGAGAACATGACAATCAAGGAATTTAGGCAAATATTAATAGCAGAACGTCAAAGACAGAAGGAAGAGTGAAAATTTGATACGTCAGAATGAAGGATTAAGATAGGAGAATCTTATACTGAGAGAACAGAGATCGGAAAGTAGAACGCGGTCAAGATCAAGATCAAGTGGGGTTCATCAAGACAAAGACGATCTAATCAAAGGGATGTTAGACGAAGAGATCACATGGAAAATATTGAAGAAAATCTAAAAAAGGTGACAACCTACAAGACCAACGTGAGGGAAGAAATATAGCTCATGATTTGGGAACTAACAGACATGTACATCCACGTGAACTTCTTCGTCGCAAACAAAATAACTTTGAAAGAGAAGAGAATCCAAGGATGGGATAGATGATATTACATGGAAGAAAATTGTTGAGAGAAAGAGATAGACAATGAAGAGAAGACATTGAAGAAAGAGAATTGGAGGAAACATTGCATCAAAATGATAATCGCCTAAGGCAGCGCGAGCACTATCGCATAGATGATACGAATCAGGGTAGGATTATACCACAAGAAAGAGGAAGGACAAGACATCGATATGATTTCACAGTCGAAGAGGAAAAATATGATGATGCATAGACATGTGTGAACATTGATAGGGGTATGAGAATAAGAGAAGAAGTTGAAGAATATGAAATACAAGAGGCAATCCTCCATGACCATATCCAACCGCCTCTCCTTGGCAGTCGTCTCATAGGACGCTTTCTATGAACTCGCGAAATAACAGCTCCCGTGGACGCTCTCCTGGACATAATCGTGGTCAAGCTTATATTACTCCATCAACTGAACTACTGCAGCCCATAGACATTGCTGAGGAATATAGCTCCATGCACTTACAGCCACCTGATGATGCTTTCTATATGGACACTGGTGCTACCTCGCACCTTACTGCTGATACAGTTACTTTACATAAAGTTTTCAATTCCAGCAATGTACGGTCTATCTTAGTTGGAAATGGAAATAGTATTCCAGTTACTGCTAGAGGCACTAAGTTCATAACCCTCCCTTATCAAAAACTTGGTTTCCGTTTGTAAGTTCACCACTGACAATCATGTGTCTGTTGAGTTTGATCTGTATGGTTTTTCTGTGAAGGATCTGAGTTCGAGGAAGACTGTCCTTCGATGTAATAGTTTCTGGGAGCTCCACTCTATCATCAACCCTACCGTGCCACCAAAAATATCGTCCCAGTCTTCCCTCATTTCTCTTGTTGTCTGTTCGCCAGATATTTGGCACCGTCGCCTTGGTCACCCTGGAAAGGATGTTTTAGATGTTATTCGTACCAATAATTCTATTCATTATAATAAGAATCAACATTATAAACATTTTCATTCATTCAAGTTAGTAAACATGTTCGATTACCTTTTTATGAATCAAATTCCAATACTTTTAATCCATTTGATATCATTCACAGTGATTTATGGACCTCTCCATTACATGTTGATACCGTTTTTCGTTATTATCTTATCTTGCTGGATGATTTCACCAACAATCTTTGGGTTTATCCTTTAAAATTTAAATCCCATGTCTATGCCAAATTTTTGAAATTTCGTTCTCTTATTCAAATCCAATTTGAGCATAAAATTAAATGTTTTCGATTCGACATGGGACGAGAATTTGACAACTCTTCTTTTCATAATTTTGCTCGTACTAATGGTCTTGTTTTTCGCTTCTCATTCCCCCAAACTTCCTCTCAAAATGGCAAGACCGAACGCATGATACGTCGTGTCAATGATATCACCTCCGCACCCTTATGTCTCACGCTTCCGTTCCACCAAAATATTGGGTCTATTCTATCCTTATGGCTGCAATCTCCACAATCTTCTTCCCACAAAAATCCTAAATTTTTGCTCTCCTGTGTCTATTCTCTATCAACGCCAACCAACATATGACCATCTTCCTATTGTTGGTTGTCTTTACTATACAAATATCTCCTCCACAACTCCTCACAAACTTCCCCCCGCTCCACTAAATGTTTCTTTGTTTTCCTCTCAACCACCATGGATAACGCTGCCTTGATCTTGCCACCAACAAGATCATCATTTCCCGTCATTGGATTTTTGACGAGCAACTTTTCCCTTTACTGATCTTGCAAAACCCTTGTCTGATATTTCTTCCCCTTCTTCTCTTTTTAACTCCCCTTATATTGGACATATCTCCTACAGTTCTACAACTACTACTCCTACTGTCAACCCTCCCCCACCCACTCCACATCCTTACACTCCACCTCACCGTCGCCTAAATACCCGCTCTACTGTCCCTCCTACTGTTTCACCTTCCTCCAGTAATAACAACACAACACAGCGTCCCCCTTCCACTGTGACTGTGTCTCCACCTCCTTCTCCCACTATAGTCTCCACAAGTTCTTCCTTACCCACTATAGAACCTTCAATTCCTAATGTAGTCCCCAAAACTTCTTCCATATCCACTACTGTCTTTACTCCCAACTCTGCAACATCACCTACACCTACTTCTCCTACCACCGTGTCACCCAAAAGCCACATCTCCTCCGGCTCCTCCAATAACTACAGCTCCTTCCCGTCCTATCACTCGTGCCTCTCGTGGAATATTCTGCCCAGTCAATCGTCTTAACCTTCATGTCCAAGCCTTAAGTCATATCTCTCCTCTTCATAATTCTCACTTGTATGCTCTTAGGGACATAAACTGGAATGCTGCCATGAAAGATGAATGCTATGTTGAAAACTAATACTTGGGAACTTGTACCACGACCACGTGATGCTCATGTTATTCGTTCTATGTGGCTTTTTCGTCATAAATATCATGCTCATGGATCCTTACAGCGATACAAGGCTCGTCTTGTTGTCAATGATAACTCTCAACAAGTTGGAGTTGAATGTTTCGAAACGTTTAGTCCGGTTGTTAAACCTGCTACTATTCGTACTGTTCTCACTATTGCTACATCACGCTCTTGGCCCATACATCAACTAGATGTCAAGAATGATTTTCTTCATGGTGATCTAACCGAGACAGTCTATATGCATCAGCCTCCGGAATTTGTTGACCCTGCTCACGTATGTAGACTACGTAGATCTCTTTATGGCCTCAAGCAGGCTCCTCGGGCGTGGTTTCATAGATTTTCCAAGTTTATCACAAGGTGGTTTTCGTGGTAGTATATATATGTGATCCCTCACTCTTTGTTTATCAATGTGTATCTGAAACGGCATACTTACTTTTATATGTTGATGATATTAAGGGACTTCCTCGACAACTATTTTTTTGTTTTCGTTCTAGTCTTACCGTTTGTTCTTCTCCCGCTCAGACTAAGAGGGTGTAATAGACTACATATTATTTTGTTTACTTATTTAGCATGGGAGATTATATCCCTCATTAGTGTTTTATTATGAAAGATATTTTAATTGGGAATATATGCGCATCCCCAGGGAAGTTTAGGCTCCAAGGGAATTATCATCAATCCAAGAATTAAGATAAGCTTCAGTGTAAAGATAGTTTTTTTTTTTATACTTTATATTTGAAGTCCCTTTTGTATTCTCATTGCTGATTCGAACGTAGAGATGTATACGCTGCATATACTTATCTAGAATTTTATGTAGAAAACCATACACGAGGAATCGTTCAATCATTGTGTAACCTAATCAGTTTTTTGCCTAATTGCACTTCCGGCTGCACGCTATTTTTTCGTGTATTTGGAAATGCTAGAACGACATAAAAACTCATAGAATACATAAAACCTCAAACCTTCTTCTCCTGTAAATACTCGGACTTCATCTGGGATCTTTTTTTTTTCTAATCATAATAAACTAATAAAGAGTCATGTTTTCTTCTTTGATTCTTCCTGAGATGTTTTAGGTCTCAGCTCTCTTGGGTTCTCCCTTTGGCTTGTCCCCCTTCTCTGTCTCTATATTACTTTTCGTAAGCTTCTTCTATATATTTTTTGGCCGAGTAAAAAAGAAAAAGAAGAGAAACATTTCACTTTTTGAGAAAAAGTAAGAAGTTAAGAAAAAATTAGTTACACTTTTAGGTAGTTAACTGTTTTTGGAATTTATTTTCGTCTTTATAACATGTGTCACAAAACTAAGAGGGACGACATCGTAGCCGCACCGACTTAGGCACGATAAAATGTACTCTGTACACAATTAGTGGGTCCAGCGTAAAATCCATTTAACCAATCAATGCATGTCGAGTGGCAACACAAAAAATGTAACACCCTGGATTGGTGGTCCCACTTAAATTATAATTGACCTACCAACAAGACATTTATGTTAGCGGCGGTTTCGGCATTGTTTGATGTAGGAAATACCAATTGATCCTACTGATAATATATTAAAGAGAGTCTAGTCCAATTGAACTAGTCAATTATCTGTTTGGTCCTATTTGGTAATTGATAAGCACGTAAATGCTATATTTTATACCCATATTTATATTAGGCAGGACTCGATATTTTGGCTAACGATACCATTTTAGTGCTTTTGTAGAAAGTACATGGAAACCGTGCACTCCGAGAAATAAACGCTTAAGTTGAAGCTTAAAATGTCGTTTGCGGCAAAAATCACAAAATATGGTTGGCCTCGTATCTTCATATATCAGCAGCATAAGCAACAACTTCATTTCTTGTCAAGAGAGGGTTACTAGCACTATCGTTTTGTGACTTATGCTACTGGTGGAGAAAGGTGCCATGACCAGAAGAGGATAGATGTTGTATGTGTGATATTTCAGTCGTACAAGGAGCTGGTTTTGTTGTCATGGCCGAAAACTAAAAGGGTTAAGAGCTGAACTGGTTTGATGTGGTCGACGTCGAGAGATGAACGTAACAGCAACATGGATCGAGTATGAGGAGATGGAATCTGGGAAGTCGACCATGAACAATGGCTGAGTTTGACAGTGTTGTTCGAGTGGCAGCATACACAGTGGAGGTGGTCTCGTTTACCTGCAATGGCCGTGGGGGTCTTGTGACGAGATGAAGAGTTTGATGCCGCTGTCGTTGTTGGCAGTCACTGGAGTTTTTGGTGGTGGATTTATCTAGTGGCTTGGTGTCTTGAATATCGAAAACAAGGAAGCTCAGGATGGATGGTTGTTGGCATTTGCATTCGCAGATGAGGTAGATAAAGGTGTTGGTGGTGGAGTAGGTAACTTGGGTCTATAACTAAGCTTAGAGAAGATGGAGTTTTGCCTGCTGCCATTAATGGTGGTGGTTGATCTGGGGATTGTCTGGATGCTTGTGTTGTAGACAAGCTCGAGTAAACAGAGTCAGGGACGATGATGAGAGTTAGCACGGGTTAAAGGGATCTCAGTGAGGAAATTTGTCTTTGATCGAAGTTCAGGGTTTGCCTGAGATGCTCTTAGTTGGATGGTGGTACGGTGATGTTGTTGCTGTGCGAAGAAGAGCTCCAGATGGAGATACTGTTTAAACTGGAGTGAACACAGACTGCAGTTTATTGAAGTGAGAGTTGTTGTTGCGATGACTAAACAAAGAAGCCAAGACGTGATTGTCCGAGACTGTTCGACTGGAAGAAAACAAAACATGGATCCGAAGTTATGCCGGAAGCTCAACAACAACGAACTGAAGCTGGAAATCATGGCTGCGAGAAGGTGTACTAGTGGAGATGCATGTGTTAGCTGAAATCATTCCTTTTCGTGTTGTGTTATTTTTCCGAGATGAAGAGGAAAGTGTGATTCGGTGGGGTGATTAGCTGAACTTGTGCAACTAGGCACGTCAATAGTAAACAGAGAGAGATGAAGTACTTGGCCTGAACCTGTAGCCGACGAGAGAAAAACAGCTGAATAAGTCATGGAGGTGATACGGGGATGGACCGTGTGTTGTTGGCTGTAACGTATGAACTGAGCTGTGCAGAAACTGGTCGACTGGTGGAGTATGGTCGTGGAGTTTTGGTGCTGGTTCAAAGATATCTAGAATCTCGCAATTGCATGCACTCGATGGATAGTTGTTGCCCGCGAGTAGATGAATAGAAATTAGTTGTTGGTCGGGTTTTGGAGCTTGGTAATTGACCTGAACGGATGGGCCTAGGCAGATTTGCTGGGTCTAATTTTTAGACTCCCGCAACATGAATAAAAAAACAGACAGAAAAAAAGAAAAAAACAGCCGGCTACAGAGCCGCAACGGAGAAAAAAGGGTTTTCTTCTGCCAGTTTGGAGGCACGGCAACAAAGACAAAAAGAGGATTACGGTTTGAAGTTTCATTGTTTCACTTCCGATTTCCTTGTTTGTGATTCTCTTAATATGTTTATGGTTTTTGAGAAAGCCATGTTTTGTTAGATTATTATAACTAGGATTTATTGTTGAAACCACTTTGGGTATTAGGCTATTTTGATTTGAATAATATGGAGCAAAGACCATTATGATTTGAATAGATCAATTCTTGAATTATGTTTATTGATTGATTGAAAATTAGTTGTTGCTTCACCGGTTTTTAAAACCTATGTGCTTAATGTTAGTTTTGCAAATATGTTTGTCTTATTATTTGATGATCGATGCTTGGTTAATTTCTTGATGGGTTATGCTTCGAAAAGCCAAATAAAATTTGTGAACTATATTTAGTTTCGTAAAATTTTCTCGCTAACGCAATTTGATGGTACATGCTTTGCTTTAGTCTTTTGATGTGCCATGCTTCCCAGCGATATTTGCGAGGCTAATACATATAATAGGTGATTTCAATAGAACGGACGATAAATAATTCAGGATTTATGCTTCAATTCAGTATTTGAGCAGAAATAGTGGTGGATACATTAAACCCTGGTTACCAACTTTCCCATTTGATTCGTTTTGTTACTTTAGTTTATTTTTCTCATTGTCTTTATTCTTTCAAAAAATCCAAAAACATCTTTATTTGTTCTTCCATCAGAGATAGTGATTACGTATTTCCACCGCTCCCTGTGGGTTCGACCCGTACTTGCCTCTGTCTACTAGTTAGACACCGTGCGATTGCGGTTATTACATATATGCATCTCCGGATCCTATCAATTTTTGGCGCCGCTGCCGGGGAGAGGTTGTGAATTGTAATTAGTATTTTTTATTTGTAAATAGTTTGGTTTTTATTTATTTTAGTCTTTTTATTTTACTTTTTTAGTTCCATTTGACTTGTTTTCTGTTTTAAAATTTTGGTTTCAGGTACCTTTTTAAGGATGATTACTCTTTCTCAGGAGAGGTCACCTAAGATGACACTCGCAGAATATAAGTGTAGAAATGCAATTTCTCAGGCAACCTCATCAGAGATGACGCTTGGTGAATATATGCATAGGAAACGGTAGAGAGTTTTTGTTCCACATATGGTAAGTGATGAATCACCTCAAATGATATACGAGAAGTATTACAAACACACACCACCTAGTTTGGAACAAAGATTGAGAATTCTGGAATGCCAAAGATTATTTGCTGATGATGATCAGTCTTGTTGTGACTCTTTGTCCCAGACAGAACATATAGATGACCCTGTGGATGATTTTCCTAATTCTATAGATGAATCTATCTCACAAGATCATTCACCCGACTTACAGGTTGTGTCTAGACCCTTAAACTTCCAAAATTTACCAAATTTAGGGTTAGAATTGTGTGCTTCTAAAATTTAGTTGGATCACTTTGCATCCAAATACCCAGAGGAGTTGCCTGTTTCTGATACCGTGCATGAGCCAATTGAAAATTTGCCAGTCTCAGTACAATCCCTAAATGTTGTTCTTTATGCACTTCGATGTGTAGTAAAAACCAGGTTTGGGAGTAACTTTTGCTTTCTGATAGTTTCAATGTCTCCAGGTTGTCATGACATAAGTGTGAAGCTATCATTTGTAAATGTAATATTTTGGATTGATCCCAAAATTTTCAGGTCATTAGTTTATGGGGATCCTTTATGTATATGCCAGTAGGTATTTCTATTTTCATTTTTTATTTTTATTTGTTTATTTTCGCTTATTATGAATTTTCCATCTTAATTTTTACGTTGGCTGACTCAATTACATTGAGAAAAATGTAAATTTTAAGTGTGGGGGAGTTTTTACTTTTTGCTTTTATTTTTCATGATTTTTCTTGCAACTTATGACCAGCTGTTGAGCGGGTCTATTATAGGTTTGTAGGTATATTATGACCAGCTGTTGAGCGGGTCTAATAAAAAAAATTGATCAGCTGTTTAGCGGGTCTAAAAAAAAGTTATGACCAGATGTTGAGCAGGTCTATTCTTTTGTTTTCTTTCATTTCATTATGACCAGCTGTGGAGTGGGTCTATTTCATTGTTACTTTCTTATCATATTATGACCAGCTGTTGAGCGCGTCTAAAAAAAAAGAAAAGAAAAAAAGAAAGAAAAAGAATTGCATTTTCATGTTATGACCAATTGTTGAGCGGGTCTTAAGGTTTGACATATAAGTGTGGGGGTGTTGATAAGCACGTAAATGCTATATTTTATACCCATATTTATATTTGGTATGACTCGATATTTTGGCTAACGATACCATTTTAGTGCTTTTGTAGAAAGTACATGGAAACCAGTTCACTCCGAGAAATAAACGCTTACGTTAAAGCTTAAAATATAGTTTGCGGTGAAAATCACAAAATATGGTTGGCCTGGTATCTTCATATATCACCAGCATAAGCAACAACTTCATTTCTTGTCAAGAGAGGGTTATTAGCACTATCGTTTTGTGACTTATGCTACTGGTGGAGAAAGGTTCCATGACCAGGAGAGGATAGATGTTGTATGTGTGATATTTCAGTCGTACAAGGAGCTGGTTTTGTTGTCATGGCCGAAAACTAGAAGGGTTAAGAGCTGAACTGGTTTGCTGTGGTAGACGTCGAGAGATGAACGTAACAACAACATGGATCGAGTATGAGGAGATGGAATCTGGGCAGTCGACCCTGAGCAGTGGCTGAGTTTGACAGTGTTGTTCGAGTGGCAGCATACACAATGGAGGTGGTCTCGTTTACCTGCAATCGCCGTGGGGGTCTTGTGCCGAGATGAAGAGTTTAATGCCGCTGTCGTTGTTGCAGTCAGTGGAGTTTTTGGTGGTGGATTTATCTAGTGGCTTGGTGTCTTGAATATCGAAAACAAGGAAGCTCAGGATATGGATGGTTGTTGGCATTTGCATTCGCAGATGAGGTAGATAAAGGTGCTGGTGGTGGAGTAGGTAACTTGGGTCTATAACTAAGCTTAGAGAAAATGGAGTTTTGGCTGCTGCCATTAATGGTGGTGGTTGATCTAGGGGATGGTCTGGCTGCTTGTGTTGTAGACAAGCTCGAGTAAACAGAGTCAGGGATGATGATGAGAGTTAGCACGGGTTAAAGGGATCTCAGTGAGGGAATTTGTCTTTGATCGAAGTTCAGGGTTTTCCTGAGATGCTCTTAGTTGGATGGTGGTACGGTGATGCTGTTGCTGCGCGAAGAAGAGCTTGAGATGGAGATACTGTTTAAACTGGAGTGAACACAGACTGTAGTTTATTGAAGTGAGAGTTGTTGTTGCGATGTCTAAACAAAGAAGCCAAGACGTAATTGTCCGAGACTGTTCAACTGGAAGCAAGAAAAACATGGAGCCGAAGTTATGCCGGAAGATCAACAACAACGAACTGAAGCTGGAAATCATGGCTGCGAGAAGGTGTACTAGTGGAGATGCATGTGTTAGCTGAAATCATTCATTTTCGTGTTGTGTTATTTTTCCAAGATGAAGAGGAAGGTGCTGATTCGATGGGGTGATTAGCTAAACTTGTGCAACCAGGCATGTCAATACTAAACGGAGAGAGATGAAGTACTTGGCCTGAACCTGTAGCTGACGAGAGAACAACAGCTGAATAAGTCATGGAGGTAATACAGGGATGGACCGTGTGTTGTTGACTGTAATGTATGAACTGAGTTGTGCCGAAGCTGGTCGACTGGTGGAGTATGGTCGTGGAGTTTTGGTGCTGGTTCAAAGACAGCTAGAATCTCGCAATTGCATGCACTCGATGGTAATAGTTGCTGCCGGCGAGTAGATGAACAGAAATTAGTTGTTGGTCGGGTTTTGGAGCTTCGTAATGGACCTGAACGGATGGGCCTAGGCAGATTTGATAGGTCTAACTTTTAGACTCCCGCAACATGAATAAAAAAAACAGACAGAGAACAAAAACGGGAGTGCCGGCTACAGAGCCGCAACGGAGAAAAAGGGTTTTCTTCTGCCAGTTTGGAGGCACGGCAACAAAGACAAAAAGAGGATTACCGTTTGAAGTTTCATTGTTTCAATTCCGATTTTATTTTGTGATTCTCTTAATATGTTTATGACTTTTGAGAAAGCCATGACTTGCTAGATTATTATAACTAGGGTTTATTGTTGAAACCACTTTGGGTATTAGGCTATTTTGATTTGAAAATATGGAGCAAAGACCATTATGATTTGAATAGATTAATTCTTGAATTATGTTTATTGATTGATTGAAAATTAGTTGTTGCTTCACCGGTTTTTATAGCCTATGTGCTTAGTGAAGTAGTTTTACAAATATGTTTGTCTTATTATTTGATGATCGATGCTTGGTTAATTTCTTGATGGGTTATGCTTCGAAAAGCCAAATAAAATTTGTGAACTATATTTATTTCGTATAATTTTCTCGCTAACCCAATTTGATGGTACATACTTTGCTTTAGTATTTTGATGTGCCATGCTTAGGGTGTCCCAGCGATATTTGCGAGTCTAATACATATAATAAGTGATGTCAATAGAACGGACGATAAATAATTCAGGATTTAACCAAATTTTTCAACACCAAAGACAACCAGAAAATGAAAAATAGGTTGCTACACACGTACATATGGCATTCACAAAATGAGGCTTCCCACCGATACACAGGCCTCACGCCCTCTTCAAAATTTCTTTCCACGTCAGTATAACCAATATATGAATCGTGTTGGGAACCATGGCTTTCGGCCACAATCATTGTAACTACCAGAAATCCGATAGGACACCCAAATAGTAAGTTTTCAAGATCTAAGACATGTTGCTAATTTTAGAGCAAGATTTCTTATTTAGAACACCATCAAGGTATTGTAATTACAAGTTGTTGATACAATGGAAACCCTAATCCCAAACCCTAAACACAGCTGATCTGCTTAACCTCTCTCAGAATTCAACCCTCCTTTACATTTTCCCAAAGGCCAGCTTTTATAGACAAGCTTCCCCTAGTGGAGCACAACTCACTTTATCTCATCCATGGTTACTTTATTCTTCTTGGATAAATTTTCCCCTCAATAATTAATTAAGTATCTTTGCCTCTTGATTTGATGTATCACTGACGGGGATCTTTGGCACTGGTACAGAATCTTTTGGAAGGATTTCTCTGTTATACTTCATGCCTTATTTAACGAACATGTGGTGGGTGTCCTTTTGGTAAATACATTTTGCCTTTTCTTATTCCACTTCGAACAACGTGAAAGTGGAATAAGAATCGTTTGTGGTTATACAACCGCTAGGTATTCCTCTCGAATCTCTCCACTTGGAATCCTTTTCGTGCAACCGTTGATCACCGGTTCAGATCCCTTAACTGCATTTATGACCCAATTCATTATAAATACCTCACCTTCCCACGTTCTTTCTTTCCACTATTTTCCATCTTCTCTTCTTTCCTTCCTTCTTATTCTCTGCAACTTTCGAGCTTTATTGCTTTCATTAATGGTTCCCAAGAAGATCCCTGCTCCCACTGTTTCTAGGACTCTGGAGGAATTTCAAGCAGAATGTCAAACACTGGGTCTGATTCTGAGTCCCGTAGTCGACACTTTTGTTTCCCCTTCTATCACAGCAAATAAATCCATGGAACTGAATTTCCGCTGGATACAAGCTGAAACCTGGACTTCGACCAGAACGCTGGTTACTCTTGGCCAGTTGCGGGCGGATCTTCTTTTTCCTCTGTATGATTCCTTTAATCCTCTCTTTTATGAGATCTTGGCTATATTGCGACGCGACGTATATCAGCTTAGTAAGAATGCAATCCGTATTATTAATGAGTTCGTCAGACGTTCCAATGGTGGACCTTCGCAGATTCCCCTCGTGGCGCTAGACTTCAACCCCGCCAGCTAAAGTATTGACTCCTTTTCTGCGAATTATTCTAGCAAGGTTATGCGTTCGAGGTCTCTTCAGGAGTGGGGCGTAAAACTTGCTCGCAAGATCCCACCGGCCCTTCGCGGAATGACCGCCTCCGTCTTTCGAGTGACGAGGACAGGATGATGTTACCCTTAGTGGATGGGGGTCCTTTCCTATGGGGTTTCGACGAGAATGGTAGTCCCCGTTCTGGGCCTCTACCCGAGCATGCACACCTCGCCGCATACGAACCTGGTCGATTTCATTGGCCTGAGCGTCCCGCCGAAGTTAGTTACTTTTCTTACCTTTCTAGAACATTTCCCCTTATCTGAGTTTTCTCATGATTCTCCGGTACATCTCGCAGTACTTATGCCCTCCTCCTGGCTTACTTAAGGATCGTTCTAAGAAGTCTACTGTGGTTGAAATTCCATCTTCCGATCAAGCTCAAGTATCTCGCCACATTCTCTTCGCTATTCCTTTCCCTCCCTTTTAACCTTCTGTTTCGCAGGGACCGGGGATTCTCGTCTCGCGGCAGGTCCTTCCAAGAAATTGAGGAAGCGCAGTCACCAAATTTCTCCTTCTACCGATGATCAGGGATTTCCTTCTTCCTCGCTCGCCCCCTTTCTTACTTCCTATCTAATTCATTTGCTTTCAGGGTGGTTCCTCCGTGTAGACTCCTGTCCAAGCCCCCACGAAGCGTTCTCCTAGGACTCTCGATATGGATGTATTGACTCAGGTCAACGATCCTGGTCAATCTGTCCCTCTTCAGCGTCCGCATCCCCATTCTTCTCAGGCGATCCCTTCTCAAACCGTTCCCACAGTCTCCCCTACTGAGCCGCATGGGAACGAAGTTAGGCAACAGATTTACGAGGTTTCGGATCCGTGCTATATCCCTGACCTGGATTTCTTGAGGAACGTCTTTGTTGCCATTCGCCAGATTCCCTCCCTAAGGTCTGCCGTTATTGAATCTTTAGTTTCCTACAACTCTGATTCTTTCTTCGCCGATGACCAGTCTTTTATTTCGAATGCCACGGTGAACCTTTCTCTACCGCAACATGCCTCCATAATGGGCTTGGTGAGTCCGAGCATGCCATACCTGCGTTTCTTTCTGTCATTTGCGCGTAATTTTCAAAAATTCCTCTGCCTCAGGAACATAGCCGAGGCATGTCTCAACTCGTGAAACTTCGTGTGTCTCGCGAGAAAGAGGAAAAATCTAAGGCCCGAATCGATCATCTGGAGAAGCAACTTTCTGACCCGGAAACTTTGGTTGGTGAACCTCGGAGTGAGTTTTCCTCTTTAGTTGCCTTAGTCTTCCATCCTTGGATCCTCATTTGACTCGTATTTTTATTTCTCTTCTCAAGGTCTGAACAGATGTTCAAGGATTAGGTCTCAATTCTGTCCCGTGACAAGGAAACGCTTTGTCAGCAAATTGCTACCCTTCAAGAGAAAGAAGAACGAGGATGTTAAAGTTGCGAAGCTGACTTGCCAGAATGCCCAGAATGTTTGGGTCAAATTGTTCAACGATTTACGCGATTCCCAAGGAATTCCTCATGTTCTTCTTTCTCTTGAAGTGTTTTCTGACGAACAGTCATCCGCAGGTGGATCGAAGGACGACGAAGAGACCGAGACGGACGAGGACCTCGGAACTCATGACAAGACTATTGATGCTGGATTCGATAAGCCTGATGGTGGCGATATCTGAACTTTTTTTTGAATCTTTCCTACTTGAGATCTTCTTTCGTTGTAACTTTGAGGGGTGGCATTCTGAAATATCTGCCATACCCTTGATTAAATTGTAAATAACGTTTTTATCTTGAAGTGTCTACGCCTCTTCGCTTTTGCCTTTGTTGTTCTCATGTCTCTCTCATTCCTTTATCCTTATTGTGTTTGCTTCTTGTGTCAAGTATATACTTGTGAACTTCTTTGAGTGTTTGTGAAGTTAATGCTCAATAAGAACATTCAAACAAAAGTATATACTTGACTCTTCTTCTTATGGAGTATTAGCTGATCAAGAAGAAATTATAAGATGCACCCTGCCTCTTGAGCTATTCCTGTATTTTGGATTTTCTTTTCACAGTGATGCTATGCTCTTATCTGGTAAATGTTGTAAATTTTGAGTCCCCTTAATTTGATTTAACGATTAGAACAATGTTGTTCACAAGTAGTTTTTTCTTCACAAATTTAAAAAAGCATTAAGGTTATCTAAATGTTTCATATACATGTGAAATAATACCCACCCACAGGTGACTACAACTCACATTATATTAGGTTGAACATATTTAGAATTATTGGAGTTTGTTAATACATTTTAGGACGTGAGTTGCCCACAGGTGATTCTAGTTATGGTATTAAACAAACATAATGTTGTGTGTATAAGAAGGTAAAATATGTACTAATGTTTTTCATGTCTCACATGGTTCCTTGATAAGGTTTTACCCACAGGAGAATCTTATTGAAGGTATGAAACTATTGTAAGCTTAATTTTCATTTATCTCTATTATAAATTTCATCTTTTGTTCTTATTAATTGTTGATTATGATTATTTTGTAGACTTTTAATGATCCATTTTTTGGAAGATAAAATTGTTTATCACCTGATGATTTTTCGCGTTACTGTGTACATCTATCAATTGCATTATGAATCTCAATTTGTGGATGTTTTCTCGAACATTCATTATTGAAATTGAGAGGCAATTATAGAGAAAGTGAAAATCATAAAGTCTGATAAAGGTGGTGAAAATTGTGAAAGGTATTACAAAACAGGATAATATCCTAAATCTTTTACGTAGTATCTCCAAAAGTTTGGATTTGTTGCTCAATACACAAGACCAATGATAGACGCATTTATGTGTCTATTTTCATCTCTTTTGTGTATTTTGTTAGTACCCATTTTTTCTTATTATGGTGTTTTTATGTTTGTTTAGGTGTTTTTGAAGAAATACACTTGTGTAGAAAAAGTTGCTCGAAAAGTGGTGTTTTACACCCCGGAGAAAATTACTAAAGGCACCCCAGAAATGCACCGGAGGCACCCCAGAAATGTCCCGGAGGAACCCAGCAAAGATACTATTTACACCCCAAATTGCTATTCGCACCACGGCTATGGTTAAGGGGCACCTCAGTTGGGATCATGCTATTTGCACCCCTGGTTTGGTTAGGGGGACACCATCTTCTACCTTTTGAACGATATTTTTGGCGGGAATTTGAAACAGTGCTGCATGGTTGAGATAGTTGTTGCGTGACTGCATGGATCCAATTCGGAAGAGTTCTAGTCAGAGAGTTTGTCTAGAATTGATTGGGAATATTCTGTAGTATCCTAACAGGATTGGTAAGTCCCGCGGAGTCAAAGAAAAACAAGGATTTCTGCGTACAAAGACACGAGACAATCACGGGATCTCCCCGAGTATATCTGAGGTTAGCGTGAGTTTAAATTAATCTTCACTGTGTTGAAAACGTGTTTGAAGCGTGTATGATATAAAAAAAGAGATTATGGCAGCTGTAAAACGCGTGAGAAGAAAAAAAATATATATCCGAGTTAATGCTTTTACTGTAAGAACATTTGGGAGGATGATCAGCATTTATGGCAGGAGATTTCGAAGCTGTGGAGTATATAAAGTCTCTATGGGAGTCCTAGAGGGGGGAGGAGAGTCTGGGAGAGTTGCAGAGCATCAGAGAGTGAGAAAATTCGAGTTGCAGAGCTTCCATTTCTGCTGCTGCAAAGCTGAAGAACACGAAGAAAACACTACCCAAGGCCGTCGTTTATCAACAGTGACGACGACAATTTATTGCGGGTCGTAGTATTTCAAATACTACTGCACATCATATTTATCGTTCTTTGTAACAGTGATTTGCAACAATTATAAACGTTGCAAACACCAGATTTTTATCATTTTCTCCATTTCATCATTTGTAAACACCTTGAGCAATGAATACCAATTTTGAGCAAGTTTACACAATGAGTAGCTAAACCCAATCCCAGGGATGGCGGAGGAAGCCATTCTCACAATATTTATGTGGTAATCTCTATTTTATTAATTTTTGCAATATTTTGATATGATTAATTGCATTGAGAAAAAAATATGATTTAAATGGTTTTTATTAATCAAATGTATTTTCTCTTGATAATGCATGCTTAGTTTTATACTCTTGATGCATTATGCTTGCGACTAACATTTGATATTTTGGAAATCTGCTTTTGGCATTTATTAAGAATCAAATCAATTGTTTAATTTGCATAATTAAAAAATAAATAAAATTACATAAATATTGTTGAATGGTGGAATCTTCACCTCTATTTTCTCCATAAAAATTCACATCACTTGTTAATTATTTTTGCTTCATTTTTAAAATTTATTTAAATCTAAAAAAAATTATTCCCTTCACAAGTTCGAAAAGAACCCATTTTATAACCACTATCACTACAACCCCACAGAAAATCATTAATCAACCAACTATCTTTGGCATAATGGTGTATAGAAAAAGGCAAAATCATATTTTTATGAAAAAATTAGTTAGAAGTAATATGAGTTATGCATAATGGCCACACGACTGGGATTGTATGTTCTTTCTACAACTGTGTGATTTAGATAGATTTCCGAGTAAAGCAGTTTCAAACACACATTTTGCACTAGAAAGGTTGGAAATCTTAAATCACCTTTAAGTTATGGTTGCTCAATTGGAGACTTGGAGGCAAGGGCTTCCATTCCAAATAATGCAAATTGGATTTGAAAATTATTACTGTTTCGATGGTTTTCCTAAATAATCTACATGGTATTCTTTAGTGTTCTAACTGTAGTATGAGATTTGTTGAAACCGAAATTATTAATTCATTAGCGATGACATAATCAGTGGGGGTACGTGGATATATCTGTTCAAGAAATCATGATAATGATCCCTTTGTTTAAGATTTCTACCGATATTGTGAATCTTCTCATTATCAGAATGTAAGTAATGAAAGACCACAAATTACTGATCCAACACTCCATAATATAACTACTGCCAATAAAGAATTGTTTTGATAACAACATGAATCACCATTAAGAAGGTCTCAACAGAGATTGAAAGAAATTTATTCATGTTGTTTTAGTGATTTTCTTACGAGAATTTATTACATTTTGATATGGAATGACAAAGACTCGGTTTTAGGTTCACAAATATTATGTGTAATAATTTTGATTAATGGATTGATGCTATGTGAGCAAAAATCATTGGTTGAAAGTCAAGTCTCGGATATTATTTAATTGCTCGAAAGACACAAATCAGTTGTGAGAAAGTGGGTCATTCCGACCTAATACGACTGTAAATAATTTTTTCTCTCGTGTCAAAGAAAGACTTATTCATAATTTCCATAGTATTAATAGTAGCTCAGTACGACCTATGAGTTGCATTAATTAAATGTGAAAATAGCCTTTATTAATGATAAATTTTAGTCTACAAATTTTAGAAATCAAAGTATGAAATTTAAGCATCCTCCCATAATGGTATATGAAATTCAACAAAACTATAAATGTTTCAAGTTTTGGATGACATTATTACAGATTTATGCATATACCTCAAGATCAGTGGGACAAATTCATACTCTTGGTCTTGTATGTTAAGACGTACTACCTACGCGTAGTGATCTTGACTTTATGGATTAATAAAGCTCTCGGATAAGGCATATATCGAATATTCAAAGAATTTTGAGATAATAGCATATTTAACATATTTTATTTCATGTTAGATAGAAGATATAAATTAAATCTTCATTACGTCTTAATTCTGATATGAAACTTATAACAAGTTGTTGATATGTTAAAGAATCGAAGAACAAATTATAGGAAAGCTATCAAGAGTTTTGAGATACTTTTTTAATTTATGTCTTATAATTAGTTAGCAAACCCAACAGAGTTGATTCGGTTTTCAGACTTCAATTTTTTTGGATGTATGGATTCTATAAAGGAAGAATCCATTAATATTAATTCCACAATTGAGTTTGAATACTTATGACTGCGAGACTTAGAGATTTAAGTTTGTCTCTGCATTGCTGAAATTTATCGTCTTAGTATCGCAGCATTAAAGCACGATATGATACACTTATGTAAACGGATGAATTATTTATGTATCCATGTTTGGTATACACTTATGTAAACTGATGAATGTTAACAGAAATTGTCTTTCTTTTGAAGACATCACTGGACCATTATGGTATCCCAATTTAAGGCCTAGTTAAGTAAGTTATTTGTGTTGTGGTACATGGAAGGGAACATGTTGATAACAAGACAATGTGCAACCGCTATGACCCGCATGACTAGTTTGCTTGATCAAGGTATTATGTTTAACCATTAAATTTTGTTTAGCAAATATGCGCACTTATGTTTTCTTATGATTCCATTAAATTGATTATCACATGGACCAGTGGGAGAATGTAAGAATATTTTGTATGACTAGAAATATTCCCTTGGGCCCATGTAATAATCTTTGGTAATCTAGATTATTGCTATACTTATGTCCGGTTTCCTTTATGGGATTATATTCCTAATATCTATTCTTTGATGGACGGTCGAGATTTAATGTCAATACTAAACCCTAGGAACTTGGTCCTCCTTCTACCTATAAAAGGAACACAATATCCATCAGTATTGGGTTCAAGAATTTGATTGATTCATTATACAAAAGGTGAAGAAGGAGAAACTAAGTGTTCCTCCACAAGGTATTACGGCTACAGTGAGATGATCGATGATTCATTACGGATTAGCGCTACAAGGTATTTTCCATAAGCTCTAATTGTATATTATTGTGTGATAATCATGAAGTTTAACGATCCTGATTAACGATCTATAAAATTAAAACTTATAAGAAGAAGAGAGGTCTCACATGAAGGAAAGAGTCTTGATTAGTTTAGCAGCCAAGGATGACTTGCCTATGTCCTCTCCCATGATCATTTGGGGATGTTAGCTACTTCATTTTCTTTGATAAATGGAACTGCTGATATCAAAAATCCGATGACATGATGGGTTCATAGCGAGTGTCCTTGGCTATCTTAACTGGCTCTTTTCTCCCATGCTTGACCTCTTTTTCTTATTTCATTTTAACCGACCACCAACACGAGAGACTGTTATTACCTTCTTCCTACCTGCAACCATATGATCTTGCCCCTTCTTTAATAAGGTATGTAGAAGTTGATCGTTATTATTACTACTATAGCTGCATGGATCATATTAATGTACGTAGAACTTAAACCAGGTATATTTTGAGTTGTGTTCTATTACTATTCATAATCCAGCAAGTAGCAATCCGATGTGCGTAGCCTTAAGTGCGTGTTTCGTGCTTTTCTCTGCTTGATCAACATGATGGTATCATATACCAATGAAGCCACAGTACGCACGTACCTCAACTGAGGCGCGACCCAATTTTCAACCCTTTGAGAATCAAAATGGAGAAACTAGTAAGCCCAACTAAGAGTGTCGTAATCTCAATACGTATCAAGAATACTAGTGGCCAGTAGCGTATCATTATGCAGCCATCTACAAGCTTCCATCAATATATGTGGGGTGTTGTTGGGAAGGATACCGTGCCTATGTGCAGCTTTCTTTCGTTCCAAGTGTGTATCGAACCATAGGTTCACTTCCTTATGTCCTAATAATAATTGTCCCAAATCTGCTAATAAGTTTAGGCATATTCGTTTTTTATATGTAGTTTATAAGATTACTTCCAAATCTTTAGCAACTAGCTTAAACCTCTTTTCAACAGGATAACTTATATCTCTTAACTAGGGCTGCACAACGGGTAGGGTGGGTAGGATATGGCCTATACCCGTCACCCTACCCGTTTACTGGCGGTTAAGAAAATCTTTACCCGTCACCCTACCCGCCAAATAATGGATAGGGTAGGATACGATTAAAAAACTGGCGAGTAGGGTAGGGTTGGCGGGTATGGGTAGGGTATGTGCACTCCTAGGTAGGGTGGGTAGGATATGGCCTATACCCGCCACCCTACCCATTTACTGGCGGTTAAGAAAATCTTTACCCGCCACCCTACCCGCCAAATAGTGGATAGGGTAGGATACGGTTAAAAAACTGACGGGTAGGATAGGATTGGCGGATATGGGTAGGGTATGTGCACCCCTACTCTTAACTAGACTGCTTTTCACTTTGACAGACTTATTATAACTGATAACATTATTATTATTGTCCATGAATTAATTTATTCTGTGAGAAATTACAGCTTACAGGTCTAAGCAATAAAGGGTGGCAATTAAGCTTACATGTCTAACACTTTTGATAGGATTGAATGGTCATTTTCCCTAGCTACTCTCAAAAGGTTGGGCTTCTGTGAAGGTAAATGATTGACCAATGCCTTAAAACTGTGTATCAACCTCTATTCTCCTAAACGAGAAGTTTGAGGGAATGGAATCCTTTATCCCATACCCTCTTTATCATCCATATATATATATATATACAAGGTCTTTCATGCCCGTGCAAATGCACGGGCTACTTCATCAATAGATTTCAGCAATTTATGGGCATATAGTGTAATAGATCTTTCTTAGCCAAAATTATAATATTCTAAACTTAAGTGTACTGACCTATATTTTCAACTTCACACGTACTGTATAATTCTTTGTTAGAAGAAAAAATATTCTTGGCTAGACTCTAGAGGGGAAATCATCGCGGGTATTTGTTCAAACCCTTCATTTCTGTTTCAGGAACAATTAATGAGACCATATTCCTAAAAGATAAAACAATTAGTGACACTTTTTTCCCTATCTGCTTCTGCATGTGAGAAACCGAGTTGATAATCATCCATTGGTGATAAAGACTCAAAGGTGGTCTTTTCTCAGATGGTTCTTTCATGTGGATATTATGAAAAGATTATGTCTCTTTCAAAAGGCTCCAATTTAGAACATGAGTTAACTGGATCGTATACTTCTTCATCAAGAAGATCCTTTGAAGAAGTATACGATCCATTCTTCAATTTGTATGCTAAAGAGAGAATGTTACAACATGGATCAAGCAACACTTCCAAGCCACCAAAAAATGTCCATTTGCTTAATTCATATGATCGAATACTTAGTACGATGATGTTATAAAAATGAATTGTATTATTAGTTCTTAGTCAACCAAAACTTGCATACGAGAAAAAAAATGACCACTTTCTTAATTCATATGATACCTTCAAAAACAAAAGAAAAAAATTAGTCTAAAAAACTTATGTCATTCCAACATTTTGTATGCAAGAGAGAATATTACATTGCTTGCGGTCTGATCGTTCATTATAAGTCTACAACATATAAAGTAAATATTGTTGTAGATGTGAAATCAAACCATCACTTCACGGCGAAGAAGAAGACTTCAAGTCTTAAACTCAGAGAATAACGATTCTGTGTCACTGAAATTCCGTGAGAGCTGTATGTAATGAATTACATATTACTTCGTTCTTCGTCGCATTGCTTCTATAGAAATCCACCTTCTTTTTTTTTTTCACCACTGCGGTCTCCAGCAAGATTATTTCTGACTGCCAACAGCAATGACCAGTGTCAGACAGTCTCCCACCTTAAACATCGACCAAAATTTTGAACTATTGTCACGACTTATCCTAAAATGTTGATTAAACGAATTGATCGTATACCAAAATACCTCATCCCACTGATTCCCACTGAATATTGGGGTCTGATCATTTTAAGGAAATAATTTGTTCCCTTTTCCACACCCAGTTAGTCCCCATAAGAGCATTATTACAGTGAAATCCATCCAAATGCTTCATTACAACTCCAACTTAATCAACCTAATCATCAAAAACAGTGAGAAACGTTCAAATTAAGAAAGCCCACAACTTACATGTAGAAGAATTAGTATTTCAGTTTAAAGTATCCTTACCTACTCTTTGTTCGATCCGGGTTCAGAATGATATCTTTATAAAATTAAAAGAAAAAGAAGAGAAAGGAAAAGGATGTAACCTGTTCGCTGGGATTTACTTGATGAAAGACTCAATAATTATTCGCTTATGTTTGCAAGGAAACATCTCTTAATCTTGATCTTATCAAAATACCGCTCAATAAAGTACTTTTCCTCAACTTGTCAAAAACTAAATTCTTACCAAGCAGATTGAAATCCAGGTCACACATTTTATCAAGCTAGTAATGAATAGTTTTTTAAAGCCAAACATTAATCTTTCTACTTCTGTTCAACCATTCCCAAGATCTGTTACCGTGAATAGGCAGAAATGTACAGGCATGTTGAATGAAAGCAGTGATGTATGTTCATTCATAATGGTGCTGTGGTTTAAAAATGGTTCGGACGTAACTGTTGAAACTTGAAACCCTTTCGCTTAGCTATGCGAAATGCATGTATCTTTTCTTTCAAAATTCAAACCGTCGTTGCTTCTCACTTCTTCTTTTCTTTCGGTCTGCAACTGTAAAGATTGAAGAAATGTTAAAGTGAGAAAAAAAAAAAAAAAAGAAAAGCCAAAAGCCATAAGGTATTTGAGAAATCGGGCGCGATAAGAGAAAAACCCCATGCAAAGAAACTTGTACTTGGCCTACAAATAATGCCTGTTTCCAAAAGTATCACTCTCATCGTTGTGCAGATGAAGGTATTTGACGTCCTACCGAAAACATCACAAAAGGAGATGAATTTGCTGATAGGCGTGTTATGTAATCAGCATAAATATTTATAGAACTGAATAGTCGCGTCGGTAAGGCTCAGAGCGTGTACAGAAAGCTACCTTCTCATGTATTGTTCGAACAATTATCTGCTTGAAGCTTTTGGCAGATTCTGTGAGATAACAATCTCAAACCAAAAGTCGTGTCTCTTCTGCCAAAAACTAATATGGAATGACAGCTAGGCATCCTTTTATTGGTTCTCCTTAAATTTTATGTGCCACGTGGCACACTATTATTGCAGCATTCGTGAAGATGAATGTAGCGATGCCACATCAGCAAAAGCATTAAGAAGAATTGCTATTATTAAAAATGGCCCAGATATTTCTCTACTATATTTTTTGGATGATTTGCGTTATTTTCTCCATTGCAAAACCTGATGAAGTTAGACAATTAGCTATGGTCGTTGAGCGCATATTGCCTTGATATTGGATACCTCCAACAGAGCTCCCTCACAAACTAGAGACTTATCACTAGAAATAACAGGACAAGAAAAAGAATAAAGGGCAAACTTTCAGTAACTATCGCTATATCAAACTTGGACAAGTCCAAGGGCTTTGATGCAAGGCTTTTAGAGTACTCTTTTAGTCTTTACTCAAAACTGTAAATTTGAGAATTTTTCCGATCTGATGCGTCATTAGTTCCGTGGAGACTATACGTTCATTGGGAAAATTGTTTGAAGTTCCCATCTTCAATTCATTTCATTTATGTATAGAGAAGGAAACGCGGGTGCGGATTTATTAGCTAAGCGGAGTGCTTTCTCAGGTTAACAATTGTAGGAGTATAATATCGCACATAACAATACGAATGCGAAATAGAAATGTTCTGAAGTGCGAAGACTATCGCGCACAACAAACTCAAGATGACGAATTAGATGACCTCAGCAAAGTCACGAGTAAAATATGATGTTCTATGCGAAGCATAATCTGTGTGAGAGTGAGTGAATGTATATGAGCGAATATAACGCACAGTGATTCCAAAAATAGTGGATCTCTTAGCTGCCATCCATTATAAAGAATCCTATATAAAAGGAGGAAGTCTCCATATGTAAAAGAGAGATCTTTAGTATATGTTAGACAAGAAACAAGGATAGAGAAAGTTTATTTGGAGAGCAAGTAAAGTCATTATAACCAATTATAGAATTTGATAAATAATAAAATAATTCCATTATGATTACTTGGAATCTTGTCTTAATACATAGGAGATGTGGTTGTAGGATCTCCTGCAACTATATTTTTGGCGCTAGAAACAGCTTTTGGGTGATAAATCCTTATAGATAATTTATAGAATCTTGACGAAATTGAGATCTACAAATTCAAGATGGTGAGACTCAGACTTATTTATGAACAAGGAGTACCAGCAAGAAGGAGTAACAGAATTGCTGCGCGAAGGAGAAATACAGATCCAGAAGAACAAGATGGAAGAATAGAAGAAAATCAAGAAGATGAGTTTCCAATTGAACCTCAAAGAGAACAAGAGTGAAATCCTGATCTTGATAGAGTGAGTGTTCATACGTGGAGATCAAATTCAACTGAGGAGGAAGTGCAAGGAACTGAGAATGTTGGGAGAAATGATAGAGATGTTGAGAACATGACAATCAAGGAATTTAGGAAAATATTAATAGCAGAACGTCAAAGACAGAAGGAAGAGCGTGAAAATTTGATACGTCAGAATGAAGGATTAAGATAGGAGAATCTTATACTGAGAGAACAGAGATCGGAAAGTAGAACGCGGTCAAGATCAAGATCAAGTGGGGGTTCATCAAGACAAAGCCGATCTAATTAAAGGGATGTTAGACAAAGAGATCGCATGGAAAATATTGAAGAAAATCTACAAAAAGGTGACAACCTACAAGACCAACGTGAGGGAAGAAATATAGCTCATGATTTGGGAACTAACAGACATGTACATCAAAATGATAGACAATGAAGAGAAGACATTCAAGAAAGAGAATTGGAGGAAACATTGCATCAAAATGATAATCGCCTAAGGCAGCGCGAGCACTATCGCATAGATGATACGAATCAGGGTAGGATTATACCACAAGAAAGAGGAAGGACAAGACATCGATATGATTTCACAGTCGAAGAGGAAAAATATGATGATGCATAGACATGTGTGAACATTGATAGGGGTATGAGAAGAAGAGAAGAAGTTGAAGAATATGAAATACAAGAGGCAATCCTCCATGACCATATCCAACCGCCTCTCCTTGGCAGTCGTCTCATAGGACGCTTGCTATGAACTCGCGAAATAACAGCTCCCGTGGACGCTCTCCTGGACATAATCGTGGTCAAGCTTATATTACTCCATCAACTGAACTACTGCAGCCCACAGACATTGCTGAGGAATATAGCTCCATGCACTTACAGCCACCTGATGATGCTTTCTATATGGACACTGGTGCTACCTCGCACCTTACTGCTGATACAGTTACTTTACATAAAGTTTTCAATTCCAGCAATGTACGGTCTATCTTAGTTGGCAATGGCAATAGTATTCCAGTTACTGATAGAGGCACTAAGTTCATAACCCTCCCTTATCAAAAACTTGGTTTCCGTTTGTAAGTTCACCACTGATAATCATGTGTCTGTTGAGTTTGATCCGTATGGTTTTTCTGTGAAGGATCTGAGTTCGAGGAAGACTGTCCTTCGATGTAATAGTTCTGGGGAGCTCCACTCTATCATCAACCCTACCGTGCCACCAAAAATATCGTCCCAGTCTTCCCTCATTTCTCTTGTTGTCTGTTCGCCAGATATTTGGCACCGTCGCCTTGGTCACCCTGGAAAGGATGTTTTAGATGTTATTCGTACCAATAATTCTATTCATTATAATAAGAATCAACATTATAAACATTTTCATTCATTCAAGTTAGTAAACATGTTCGATTACCTTTTTATGAATCAAATTCCAATACTTTTAATCCATTTGATACCATTCACAGTGATTTATGGACCTCTCCATTGCATGTTGATACCGTTTTTCGTTATTATCTTATCTTGCTGGATGATTTCACCAACAATCTTTGGGTTTATCCTTTAAAATTTAAATCCCAAGTCTATGCCAAATTTTTGAAATTTCGTTCTCTTATTCAAACCCAATTTGAGCATAAAATTAAATGTTTTTGATTCGACATGGGACGAGAATTTGACAACTCTTCTTTTCATAATTTTGCTCGTACTAATGGTCTTGTTTTTCGCTTCTCATTCCCCCAAACTTCCTCTCAAAATGGCAAGACCGAACGCATGATACGTCGTGTCAATGATTTCACCCGCACCCTTATGTCTCACGCTTCCGTTCCACCAAAATATTGGGTCTATTCTATCCTTATGGCTGCAATCTCCACAATCTTCTTCCTAAAAAAATCCTAAATTTTTGCTCTCCTGTGTCTATTCTCTATCAACGCCAACCAACATATGACCATCTTCGTATTGTTGGTTGTCTTTACTATACAAATATCTCCTCCACAACTCCTCACAAACTTTCACCCGCTCCACTAAATGTTTCTTTCTTTGTTTTCCTCTCAACCACCATGGATAACGCTGCCTTGATCTTGCCACCAACAAGATCATCATTTCCCGTCATTGGATTTTTGACGAGCAACTTTTCCCTTTACTGATCTTCCAAAACCCTTGTCTGATATTTCTTCCCCTTCTTCTCTTTTTAACTCCCCTTATATTGGACATATCTCCTACAGTTCTACAACTACTACTCCTACTGTCAACCCTCCCCCACCCACTCCACATCCTTACACTCCACCTCACCGTCGCCTAAATACCCGCTCTACTGTCCCTTCTACTGTTTCACCTTCCTCCAGTAATAACAACACAACACAGCGTCCCCCTTCCACTGTGACTGTGTCTCCACCTCCTTCTCCCACTATAGTCTCCACAACTTCTTCCTTACCCACTATAGAACCTTCCATTCCTAATGTAGTCCCCAAAACTTCTTCCATATCCACTACTGTCTTTACTCCCAACTCTACAACATCACCTACACCTACTTCTCCTACCACCGTGTCACCCAAAAGCCACATCTCCTCCGGCTCCTCCAATAACTACAGCGCCTTCCCGTCCTATCACTCGTGCCTCTCGTGGAATATTCTGCCCAGTCAATCGTCTTAACCTTCATGTCCAAGCCTTAAGTCATATCTCTCCTCTTCATAATTCTCACTTGTATGCTCTTAGGGACATAAACTGGAATGCTGCCATGAAAGATGAGTACAATGCTATGTTGAAAACTAATACTTGGGAACTTGTACCACGACCACGTGATGCTCATATTATTCGTTCTATGTGGCTTTTTCGTCATAAATATCATGTTCATGGATCCTTACAGCGATACAAGGCTCGTCTTGTTGTCAATGATAACTCTCAACAAGTTGGAGTTGAATGTTTCGAAACGTTTAGTCCGGTTGTTAAACCTGCTACTATTCGTACTGTTCTCACTATTGCTACATCACGCTCTTGGCCCATACATCAACTAGATGTCAAGAATGATTTTCTTCATGGTGATCTAACCGAGACAGTCTATATGCATCAGCCTCCGGAATTTGTTGACCCTGCTCACCTATGTAGACTACGTAGATCTCTTTATGGCCTCAAGCAGGCTCCTCGGGCGTGGTTTCATAGATTTTCCAAGTTTATCACAAGTTGTGGTTTTCGTGGTAGTATATATATATGATCCCTCACTCTTTGTTTATCAATGTGTATCTGAAACGGCATACTTACTTTTATATGTTGATGATATTAAGGGACTTCCTCGACAACTATTTTTTTGTTTTCGTTCTAGTCTTACCGTTTGTTTTTTCCCGCTCAGACTAAGAGGGTGTAATAGACTACATATTATTTTGTTTACTTATTTAGCATGGGGAGATTATATCCCTCATTAGTGTTTTATTATGAAAGATATTTTAATTGGGAATATATGCGCATCCCCAGGGAAGTTTAGGCTCCAAGGGAATTATCATCAATCCAAGAATTAAGATAAGCTTCAGTGTAAAGATAGTTTTTTTTTTATATACTTTATATTTGAAGTCCCTTTTGTATTCTCATTAATGCTGATTCGAACGTAGAGATGTATACGCTGCATATACTTATCTAGAATTTTATGTAGAAAACCATACACGAGGAATCGTTCAATCATTGTGTAACCTAATCAGTTTTTTGCCTAATTGCACTTCCGGCTGCACGCTATTTTTTCGTGTATTTGGAAATGCTAGAACGACATAAAAACTCATAGAATACATAAAACCTCAAACCTTCTTCTCCTGTAAATACTCGGACTTCATCTGGGATCTTTTTCTTTTTCTAATCATAATAAACTAATAAAGAGTCATGTTTTCTTCTTTGATTCTTCCTGAGATGTTTTAGGCTCTCAGCTCTCTTGGGTTCTCCCTTTGGCTTGTCCCCCTTCTCTGTCTCTATATTACTTTTCGTAAGCTTCTTCTATATATTTCTTTGGCCGAGTAAAAAAGAAAAAGAAGAGAAACACTTGTTCTATTACTTTTCAACTCTCTTCCATTATCCACACCTTGAATGCTGCAGAAGAAAATGTTTTTGTTGCAAAAGAAATTTTGTATAAAGAACAAGCGATTTCACAAGTTGATTTGATACTTGAAAAACCCAAAACCAGTTGCACTAGTAATATTTATAGTAGTCGTAGTGTGTCACAAAAGAAGACAGATTTACCCTTCAACAACCCCATTCCGCTCCAAAACTCATGCAGGCCACGGAGATGATGTGTTCAGGCCACATACTTCAAGTATGATACCTGCCCCTCAAAATCCCCGTTAACATTTCACTTTTTGAGAAAAAGTAAGAAGTTAAGAAAAAAATTAGTTGCACTTTTAGGTAGTTAACTGTTTTTGGAATTTATTTTCGTCTTTATAACATGTGTCACAAAACTAAGAGGGACGACATCGTAGCCGCACCGACTTAGGCACGATAAAATGTACTCTGTACACAATTAGTGGGTCTAGCGTAAAATCCATTTAACCAATCAATGCATGTGGAGTGGCAACACAAAAAATGTAACACCCTGGATTGGTGGTCCCACTTAAATTATAATGGACCTACCAACAAGACATTTATGTTAGCGGCGGTTTTGGCATTGTTTGATGTAGGAAATACCAATTGGTCCTGCTGATAATATGTTAAAGAGAGTCTAGTCCAATTGAACTAGTCAATTATCTGTTTGGTCCTATTTGGTAATTGATAAGCACGTAAATGCTATATTTTATACTCATATTTATATTAGGCAGGACTCGATATTTTTGCTAACGATACCATTTTAGTGCTTTTGTAGAAAGTACATGGAAACCAGTGCACTCCGAGAAATAAACGCTTAAGTTGAAGCTTAAAATGTCGTTTGCGGCAAAAATCACAAAATATGGTTGGCCTGGTATCTTCATATATCAGCAGCATAAGCAACAACTTCATTTCTTGTCAAGAGAGGGTTACTAGCACTATCGTTTTGTGACTTATGCTACTGGTGGAGAAAGGTGCCATGACCAGAAGAGGATAGATGTTGTATGTGTGATATTTCAGTCGTACAAGGAGCTAGTTTTGTTGTCATGGCCGAAAACTAAAAGGGTTAAGAGCTGAACTGGTTTGATGTGGTCGACGTCGAGAGATGAACGTAACCGCAACATGGATCGAGTATGAGGAGATGGAATCTGGGAAGTCGACCATGAACAATGGCTGAGTTTGACAGTGTTGTTCGAGTGGCAGCATACACAGTGGAGGTGGTCTCGTTTACCTGCAATGGCCGTGGGGGTCTTGTGACGAGATGAAGAGTTTGATGCCGCTGTCGTTGTTGGCAGTCACTGGAGTTTTTGGTGGTGGATTTATCTAGTGGCTTGGTGTCTTGAATATCGAAAACAAGGAAGCTCAGGATGGATGGTTGTTGGCATTTGCATTCGCAGATGAGGTAGATAAAGGTGTTGGTGGTGGAGTAGGTAACTTGGGTCTATAACTAAGCTTAGAGAAGATGGAGTTTTGGCTGCTGCCATTAATGGTGGTGGTTGATCTGGGGATTGTCTGGATGCTTGTGTTGTAGACAAGCTCGAGTAAACAGAGTCAGGGACGATGATGAGAGTTAGCACGGGTTAAAGGGATCTCAGTGAGGAAATTCACTAGTTGATCTGGTACTTGAAAAACTAGTTGCACCCATACAGATTAAGAAAGAAGACAGCTAGATTGGCCTTTCGACAACCCTAAAGACCTGTTCACCAACCCCATTTGGCCGTTCCGATGCTCAATTGAACTTAAATATTGCTGCAATAATCGTAGTTGATTTACCTTAGACAAATGAATTTGAAAATATGACCAAAACCTTAGTCAAGGAGATTTAGGGAAAATTGGGAAAATGTTCCAATATGTACTTTAATATTGGGGATCTGCCCCAATGTTAAAAAATATTGGAAAAATACCCAACTGTTAGAAATCTCGGTTAAGTCCACATGTGCGATTTCGCACGTGCGAAAATAAGACAAAACTTTTTCTCGAAGAAGTTTTCAAGTTCCATTACAAGTTGAATTTTTGCTTCTGGAATATAACCAAGGACAATCAATGGAAATGGCTTCATGAGCATTACCTTTGTGACACAGTGAACATTTTTCCAACTTTTTTCCGCACGTGGAAAGCCGTACATGTGGACTTAACCGATATTTCTAACAACGGGGCATTGTTCCAACCTTTTTTAACATTAGGGCAGATCACCAAGGTTACAGTCTGTATTGGGGCATTTTCACAATTTTCCATGTAACCAAATTCTTGTTTGCAAGTACCATATGCATGCGAGGTGTAAAATCCATATATTGGTTTCAGTGGAGTCGCGAGTTAGGATTTGATAAGGGGGTTAATTTGGTGGATTAATTCCAAATTACTTTCACGATATCTAATCGTAGTCTCTTTCGGTATGATTGTAATTCTCTGGATAACGGGTAGCCGACAGTTGTCTCAATTTCATTATTTTCTCTCTATCTGTGCTTGTATTGTTAGTTTGAGGTACTTTTCATTAGATACTTTTTGTTAGATATCTCCATAAAATAAATTTTATTCCCGACGGACAAGTTTACATGGAGGCACTCAAACGAGAATTTGAAGAACGTTTAGAGAGTTCTCAAATCTATTGTTAGTTAGTAGAGGATTCTAAGAGAATCTCCTAATCTCCTCTAGAAAGGTGACATGGAGACTTTGAAATTTGAGCTATTTTTTCATAAGCATAATATTCACATAGAAATTTTATTTATATTTATTTTACAATGGTCTAGCGGCTAAACTCTAGTTGTTTCACATTTACGGTACACTTATTCTCTTTCACTTGTGTCGTTTGATACCACTTTGTGCTAAGGATCGAGCAAGAGAGGAGAGCATAAACGCGGAAGCATAAAAGACTACATTGAGAATAACTTGTTGTGCGTTTCTCATTAGATCTTCAATCTATTTATACAATAACAAGACTTGGTTATCAAGACACAAGACTTGGTTCTCAAGATATTCAATTCCTAATATAACTCAAAATAAGCTAAATTATATCTCCTTATTATAGTCTCCTATATTATTTCCTAATACTTTGTCATGGTCGAGAGAAGAAAATATTTGCAGAAAAAACGAAGAAAAATATTAGAATAAAATACAGATGGCGTGATGAATAAATTTTTCCACAATCGACATGTATTTTAGGGGTTTCCATGGTATTTTTGGTAACATTGTAACTTGCATAATAAATACTTGGCAGATAGTTAATTTGAATTTTTGGTTACGTATCATACATTTTTTCTGTTCCAATAAATCACAACTTTAAAAATACACTAATTTTGTATATATAAGTCACAAAGGCTCTATATAATATTCTCATAAAATCATTAGAATTCTTTAAATTCCAATAACACCTCCGGAAGTCGTTCAAATTAATAATATATGAAAGTATATAAAATTCCCATTTGACTACCTCCTGTTAATTTGCAAACTGAATTACTTGTATGCCCTCACGATTTTGTACAAGGTAAGAATAGGGAAAGAGAATTATGACTTCACTGAGTGTTCTTTTTATTTAACACTTACCTAGTCGCAAGCCGCGTGCGCAGGAGTGACGTTGTGGTTTATTCATTCGAGATGGTTGAAGGTTGCACGACATTGTCAGACATCCAATATTGTCATTGTTTCAGAGAATATTAAATTATATGGTGATCATTCGTAAAGGGATTAGGTAGATTAACTGTGCGGAGAAACTTATTCTTGTGAGACATAATTCAGATGTTGAAGAAGAGTTGATTAAAAGATAACCAACTGAATCTGAAGATTCGACTGTCAAAAACGAACTGAAAGACAAGTTTTATTTCTTCTTTTTTCATTTAAATCCATCTGTGATTATTATCTAATCGATTTCAAAACCTAATTTTACTGATTTCATGTAGACATTCTTATTTAATGCTTGATCAGAATACAGATCTATAATCGCTTGACCTTTATTTGTCTATTGAGATTAAAATCTCGAAAATTTTCTACAAAAATTTCTAGGGTTTTCTGATATAAAAGTCCAGAAATCAATCATATTTAACCCTAATTGAAAATCGATCTCTATATCCGTGATTAGCATGCTTGTATCTTTATTACCCATATTACTGATTTGATTTTTATGAAATTCAAATTTACTATCTCATTTTGAACTTATATCTGTTATTGATATATGGAGGCTGATGGTTTTTGTTTGCTTTATCTTTATCTTGCTGCATTTGAGATTGGTTGATATGCAGAGTGTGATGATGCTTTGAATAAATAGGTTGCTTCGGAAATAAGCTGCAAAGATGATGTTTCTGCCAAGCAAGAGATAGCTTGAGTTTAGTTGTATTGGAAGCTGAAATGATGCTGCAATGTGGAGTTGTAGCTGTTCCAAAAATTACTAACAGAGCTGAAATGTGTTATGGTGTTGTGCAGTGTTGCAATGTTTGTTGGTATGATATAAGAGAAGATGCAGTAATGCTTAACACTGAGATAGTGGAACTTCAGATTGGTCTTAAGAACTATGACCATTTCCCTGAAAACAGTAAGAAAAGTATTCCGACTTTCCTAGACCATTTCCCTGAAAACAGTAATTAAGAAGACAAAAAATTGTCATTAGTTTGCCACTGACTTGGTAGTGAATGGATTGCTGAAAACGACTCATGAGTTAAAAAGTGTACTAGTTGCATTTCGTGGAAAGGGAAGTTCATGACCTATTCGTTAAAGAGGCTTACAGGGTCAGGAAGGGCTAATATATCGAAACGCAACTGTCAAATATATACATAAGAAATCCTTATAATCTGTGTTGGGAACTATTCAAATGTGTATATATGACAAATTCATTACATCGATTATCAGACAGTAAATAGTTCAAATATGCCATTCTATCTGCAGTGTATATTAAGCATTAGCCATAGGTGCCTTTTTCTGCAAGTAGCCGGATTTCGTAGGCGATGGCGATGTACTGCTACTCCTAGTGGAATAAATTTTTTAATCGGGAGGAAAAGTTCAAGACATCATTTCGATAATTTTCCTACCAAAAATAAAAGTGAAAGAGCTTTCACAGTTAGAAGTTTGTTGATTTTGATGGGTGAACTGTATATGTAATAGCAAATGCAGTTAAATTCAACTTTGTGATAACTTGTTATGTTTACCTTGTCCACTTAATAAGAATTTAAACTAATCCAGTATAAAGATATATTTGGAATGCTATAAATGAGAAGAGGTAGTTGCAAAACTTTATCATTCAAACCAAGTTCGTTTCATATCACTTTGGTTCAGCTTTATTCGATATCGATATCTAAAGTTTAGCTCAGATCAAAGTAAAAATGAAAAATAATATATTGGTAGTAGTAACAGTAGGCCTAGTTTTACTACTCATCATGGAAGCCTGTTATGGTCAACTAAAAATAGGATTTTACAAAGAAAAATGTGATTATGAAGATGTTGAATCTATTGTCAACAAAGTTGTGAATGAAAGTTTCGCTAGTGACCATTCTATTGCAGCTGCACTTCTTCGCATGCAATTCCATGACTGCTTTGTTACTGTACGTGTTTAACTAATTTATGTTCTTAGCTAGTACGTACTGCTTTTCTTTTTATAGGAAGTGAACCTAAAATGATGTTTAGCTTTTCAAATATTTATAACTTTTGTGTTTTTCATATTTATAACCTATTGTTGTTTATGCCGGTGTAAGGGATGTGATGCATCATTGCTTCTTGATGGAGATACAAGCGAAAAGAAGGCAGTCGCAAACCTAAATGTAAGAGGTTTTGAAATAATCGACAAAGCAAAAACTGCACTCGGACAAGCTTGCCCAGGTACTGTCTCTTGTGCGGATATTATTGTCATGGCGACTCGGGACGCTGTTGCCTTGGTAAGTAATTTGACGACTATCTCTACTCCACAAGCTTTGAATTTTTCATTTATCAAATAAATAGGTTATACGTTATGTCAATCTTTATATATAGAGCGGAGAATGCAAATAACCAAGGCGATGTCGTCAACTTGGACCAAAACCCTTGAAGTTCCAATGTCGTTGATAATTCATTCTACCAACAGATACGTTTAAACAAAGGTATCCTAGAAATTGATCAAAAACTAGCGCTGGACTCATCTACAGCAGACGTTGTCAACACACTAGCTAACGACGGAGTCACTTTTCTTAATATTTTTGGTAAATCCATGGTAAAGATGGGTGGTATCGGCGTACTCACCGGTACTGATGGACAGATTCGACTCATATGTAACGCTGTTAATGCTATCTGATTTACCCTTACCGCCCATATGTAAAATGTGTCTATACATATGTATAATTTCTTCTTATATATGAATAAATGTAGCTCGCTGCCTACCATCTTTTAAGCTAAAATATTATAATCTAAATGACAGAGATGCCGAATTAAAATTGAACCTACAATATGCGATTTCACGTTGTAAGTGTGAACGATAACGGCATAATTTCTTTTTGATTTTAACTATTTTATTGAGAATCAAATACTTAATGATGTTATTGGATAAACTACAGAACATTAAAAAAAAAAAAAAAAACTGTTGAGTACGGACTATCTCTACTCACTGACTTGGTTACCTTGCAAAAGTTTAAAAACCAACTCACGAACAGGCATGACCGAAAGATTCAAGCTGGCGTTCAATTAACGAACGGACACTATCCCAAAAAAAAAAAAAAAAAAAAAAAGAAGAAATATGAGTAGTTTTCTTCAGATGTTCATCAGTATTCTTTCTACAATTAATGCGCAAAACGATGTTAAGTGTTTTCTATTTGTATTCAGGAGGTAATATCAGCTCTAATATATATCAGTCAAACATTAATCTTCTTCTGTCTTGCTTAATAATTTCACTCAACAAACCAATTTCAATATATTATGGATATTACAACGACAAGGTCGGTCAAAAGCCTATTACTGTTAATAGTTCTTTTACCAAGTTCAAAGTTACATTGTCACGAGGCGTTCGTGCTAGTCTAACCTAAACTATGTTGAGAAACCCAGTCAAACTCAGAAGTCCCAACAAATACCTTCTGGAAGAGTTGGTGGTGTTAGAATTCTGTCGTTGTCAGGTTAGAAAAGAGGTAAAGGTAGGAATTTACAAATCTCCTGGAAGCCTTAATTAAAAAAAAATGAGACGATTTGGTCAACATCTTGGCGTGCTGCTAATGGTAGTAAAGATAATCGAGCTGAAGTACTTTGTTCAGGCAGAAGTGAGACCCTGCAAAGCTGGCCGATCCCATAGTCCATGCAAGCCATATATATGTTAGAAGATGGATAGTAGTTATGCAACTTGCAAGTATGCGACAACACGGCACTAAGAGCATCTCCAACGGTAGGTGCTATTAATCTTACATGGAGTTTATTTAGATTCTTATTTATGGGGTTATATACATGTAACTAGAAGAGTAACGTTTTTCTCATGAACCATCTCCAGTAAGGTGGAGTGTTAGTTTTAGGATTTGTTTTTTTTGGATAAAATAAAAATGATTCCTTTTTTTTAGTATTTGTTTTTTTTGGATAAAATAAAAATGATTCTTTTTTTCCTATTGGTTTAAAAAGTATTATTTAATAATAATAATTAAAAAAAATAGTCAAAAATATGACGTGGAGGTCATTCCCAAGGTCTAAATAAGACCTTCATATTTATTTTGACATCCTTCCTATTTTATAAGACCTACTGTTGGAGATAAATTTAATCTAAATGGAGGTCTAAAATCCTATGTGTCAAGAAAAAATAAGACTCTCACCCTCTGTTGAAGATGCTCTAATAGTATAAACTTTTGTGGCGAATTCGTAAAGTTTATTTTCCTAATTTACATTATGCTCTCTCTGTTTTTGAAATTGAGATTTTTTCATTTTTTTCATTTTAGCTTAAAAATAGGCCAAATAAAAAACTGCAAATATTTCTTTTCAAAAATCGGAGTAATTTGCTATAATGTATTTTACGAGAGTCGACCTTTCTCAACCTCACAAGGAGGGGCCAGGGGGTCGCACTATATATATAGCCGGGGGAATTTTGATTTTTTCCTCAACTGATTTGCCTAAAATAGTTCCGGAAAATATGTTACTTTATATTTCTTATACTCATCTAAATAGCCTTTTCAAGATATTAGATTTCATGATCTGAAGAACTCAGTATGGGAAGAAAAAAACTAATGAAAAGTATCAGAGTTAGTGGTGATTTCGATGACAATATATACGGTGAAATACTGAGTAGGCTGCCGGTTAAGTCACTCGTCAGGTTCAAATGTGTAAGCAAAGGTTGGCAATCGATGATTAGCAATGACAATTACTTTATCGATTTACATCTTTCGCGAACAAAAACGCGCTCATCTTCATCAACATTATTCGTGATAGTCCGCACAGCTGAAGAGAGGACTGTCGTTTCTATGGATCTATTAAATGATGTACCTGCAGTTATAAGATTTCCAATTCAGTTGACAAGACAGGAAGGGATTCTCAAACCCGTTAATGGTTTGATCTGTTCCTACTATAAGGATTTTGATCTTGGTCGCACTGCTGTTTGCATAAGGAATTTCATGACCCGTGAAGAAACTCCCTGGATTGAAGTACCAACGGAAAATACGAAAAAGAAGGTTTATTTTCAAACGATAGAGCATGGGTTCGGGTTCGACGTTACCACTAAAGAACACAAAGTGATATCCATACGTCAAACACATATTAAAGCCTCAGGTAAAATGTTTTGTTATATAGTTTGTAAGGTTATGAATGTAGGGAGGAAACATTATAGTGCGTGGAGAATGATAGATGATTTCCCGGCCTATATGATCCAAGGTAATGGAATTTTTGTTAATAGGTCTTTATATTGGCTGGGTAGAAATAGTATTCCCACATCAAACTGTCAGAACAAGTCACATACTAAATACATTGGTCGATTATCCCAAGTCATTGTTGCGTTTGATGTTCCAACGGAACAATTCAGGTCAATACCCATTCCAAATTTCATCATGAATCAAACTGACGGCATGTATAGTTTTAAATCCCGAATAGTTTATATAATAGAAGTGGATGGACATATAGCACTAATTGACCAATTAGAGAACATCCAGATTGCCAAGTTGTGGATATTTGATGAAGATGGTAGTGGCCACCAGAAGATTGCTGCAAATGCTACTATTGGTAGTAGAGATGGCAATTGGATTGAAGAGACAATTTTGATGCCTTTCGGTCATTCAGAATTGTACCTTTACTTCTTTGAGTCCATTACGGGTACAAATAAGCTTGTTATACGAATGTCAATGGTTAATACAACCTTCTATACTCTTTATCTTTACGACCGGGAAAATAAGACTTTTATGCAGGTTGAAATCAGTGGAATGCCGAGGAATATATGTGCTCCCTCCGACCTAGTGGCAAATTTTACCGAAAGTCTTTTACCAGTTCCAAAGAAGCAGCAAGAACAGTAACAAGAGCACTGCTCTCAGTCTGATAAGTTATGATTAAGGGGTTGGATGGTGAAGATGACGAGCAAAGTGAAAAGTGAGAAGAACTATGATGAATGGATGGATGCTGATACTAATCCACCGGAGGCTGTAAAACCTACTCCAATATCGGTGCCAAATATTGATTTTTCTATCCCTATACACAAATATTGGAAATTTTCAAAAAGTATGCATTATTTTTTACCGCTACGACGGGTCTCCAGGGGCGATAACCATCATTGATACCTTTTGAAGGTGTCCTTCGGTGATGAACAGAATTCTTCAAGAAGTATGAAATTCCTATAAGTAGCGATGATTATTTCTCTTGAAAACACAATCAAAACATCTCTGTTTTTCTTTTTCTCTAATAGCATCATCAGAACCTTAAACATCTTGTTTTGGTCGGGTCAAGGAAATACAATCTTTGAATTCGATTACGGTGGTAGGGATTTATTGAAATCTAAAGGTATAATTCAAATGACTTGTTGTACTCTCCAATCAAAGGTTGGATTATTGTCTAAAAGAATCGATAGAGCCCTTGAGACTGAAGTACACCATTCACTTTTTTGTTTTCATCCTCGATTTTTTGACCAAATTTTTCAACACCAAAGACAACCAGAAAATGAAAAATAGGTTGCTACACACGTTACACGTACATATGGCATTCACAAAATGAGGCTTCCCATCGATACATAGGCCTCATGCCCTCTTCAAAATTTCTTTCCACGTCAGTATAACCAATATATGAATCGTGTTGGGAACCATGGCTTTCGGCCACAATCATTCTAACTACCAGAAATCCGATAGGACACCCAAATAGTAAGTTTTCAAGATCTAAGACATGTTGCTAATTTTAGCGCAAGATTTCTTTATTTAGAACACCATCAAAGGTATTGTAATTACAAGTTGTTGATACAATGGAAACCCTAATCCCAAACCCTAAACACAGCTGTTCTGCTTAACCTCTCTCAGAATTCAACCCTCCTTTACATTTTCCCAAAGGCCAGCTTTTATAGACAAGCTTCCCCTAGTGGAGCATAGCTCACTTTATCTCGTCCATGGTTACTTTATTCTTCTTGGATAAGTTTTCCCCTAAATAATTAATTAAGTATCTTTGCCTCTTGATTTGATGTATCACTGACGGGGATCTTTGGCACTGGTACAGAATCTTTTGGAAGGATTTCTCTGTTATACTTCATGCCTTATTTACCGAACATGTGGTGGGTGTCCTTTTGGTAAATACATTTTGCCTTTTCTTATTCCACTTCGAACAACGTGAAAGTGGAATAAGAATCGTTTGTGGTTATACAACCGCTAGGTATTCCCCTCGAATCTCTCCACTTGGAATCCTTTTCGTGCAACCGTTGATCACCGGTTCAGATCCCTTAACTGCATTTATGACCCAATTCATTATAAATACCTCACCTTCCCACGTTCTTTCTATCCACTTTTTTCCATCTTCTCTTCTTTCCTTCCTTCTTATTCTCTGCAACTTTCGAGCTTTATTGCTTTCATTAATGGTTCCCAAGAAGATCCCCGCTCCCATTGTTTCCAGGACTCTGGAGGAATTTCAAGCAGAGTGTCAAACACTGAGTCTGATTCTGAGTCCCGTAGTCGACACTTCTGTTTCCCCTTCTATCACAGCAAATAAATCCATGGAACTGAATTTCCGCTGGATACAAGCTGAAACCTGGACTTCGACCAGAACGCTGGTTACTCTTGGCCAGTTGCGGGCGGGTCTTCTTTTTCCTCTGTATGATTCCTTTAATCCTCTCTTTTATGAGATCCTGGCTATATTGCGACGCGACGTATATCAGCTTAGTAAGAATGCAATCCGTATTATTAATGAGTTTGTCAGACGTTCCAATGGTGGACCTTCGCAGATTCCCCTCGTGGTACTGGACTTCAACCCTGCCAGCTAAAGTATTGACTCCTTTTCTGCGAATTATTCTAGCAAGGTTATGCGTTCGAGGTCTCTTCAGGAGTGGGGCGTAAAACTTGCTCTCAAGATCCCACCGGCCCTTCGCGGAATGACCGCCTCCGTCTTTCGAGTGACGGGGACAGGATGATGTTTCCCTTAGTAGATGGGGGTCCTTTCCTATGGGGTTTCAACGAGAATGGTAGGCCCCGTTCTGGGCCTCTACACGAGCATGCACACCTCGCCGCATACGAACCTGGTCGATTTCATTGGCCTGAGTGTCCCGCCGAAGTTAGTTACTGTTCTTTCCTTTCTAGAACATTTCCCCTTATCTGAGTTTTCTCATGATTCTCCGGTACATTTCGCAGTACTTATGCCCTCCTCCTGGCTTACTTAAGGATCGTTTTAATAAGTCTATTGTGGTTGAAATTCCATCTTCCGATCAAGCTCAAGTATCTCGCCACATTCTCTTCGCTATTCCTTTCCCTCCCTTTTAACCTTCTGTTTTGCAGGGACCGGGGATTCTCGTCTCGCGGCAGGTCCTTCCAAGAAATTGAGGAAGCGCAGTCACCAAATTTCTCCTTCTACCGATGATCAGGAATTTCCTTCTTCCTCTCTCTCCCCCTTTATTACTTCCTATCTAATTCATTTGCTTTCAGGGTGGTTCCTCCGTGCAGCCTCCTGTCCAAGCCCCCACGAAGCGTTCTCGTAGGACTCTCGACATGGATGTATTGACTCAGGTCAACGATCCTGGCCAATCTGCACTAGTAGAAAAGTGACATTTAGTAACAATTCAAACTTTTATAAAGTAACAGTTCGTAAAATGCCTGCTACTAAATGTTAGATAGCTAAATAACAGTAACACTTTTCGTAAGAACTGTTACATAATGTCATCCAGGTTGTATACTGTAACTGTTTTTATAGTAAATGTTACTATATACCCAT
Source organism: Papaver somniferum (assembly GCF_003573695.1). Taxonomy (NCBI): domain Eukaryota; kingdom Viridiplantae; phylum Streptophyta; class Magnoliopsida; order Ranunculales; family Papaveraceae; genus Papaver; species Papaver somniferum. The sequence goes on from NC_039364.1 coordinate 5,830,569, forward strand.
GTTACTGTAACATATTTCTTATGTCGACATTACATTACAGTTCTTTAAACCAACTGTTATTATATACCTATGTTACCGTAACATATTTAATATGTCACCGTAGTTGGCATTATCGTAACGTTTTTTAAACTAAATGTTACTATATATCTATGTTACTGCAACATGTTTAATATGTTACCATAGTTGACATTATCGTGACATTTCTGTAAATTGTTTATTTGTATAACTAGTTTTTGGGTATCCGATTCAAGAAAATAACTACTTATGAACTGACATTAATTTAACATCTTGATTTAGTTCTAAGCACGAGAGCTTGCCATGGCTCGTACTGATGGTTACCTAAGGTTCGAGAAAAAATTGAATATAACACAAAATAATAAACAAGTTGTAAAAATATGTAGGAATGTTAAAATATAAATTGTGTTGTAGTTGCGTGGTGTGACGACGAAGGTGGTGGAGGTATAGTTTACTGTCTAATGAGAGTAAATATTTTATTTGGATAACATTAAACAAAAGGAAAACATGGAAGAGTGGTTCAAGAGTTATAATTAATGCAATAGGTCTCAAGGTCGAATCTTATGAAGTGTACTTTTATAGAATTTATATTTCATGTCCAAGAAGACCAACTCATGGTAGTGGACGCGGCGGACATGGTGGTGACGGTTGTGGAGATGCTAGTGTTGATGGTTGTGGCAGTGCTGGTGGTGGAGGTAGTGGTGGAGGTGATGGTAGTCAGTAAAAACTGTCAGTTTTTATGACAGTTTTTCAATAAAAACTGTTACGGTTACTCAAACAATAGCAACAGATTGTTCCCAAACATGTTACAATAAACTGCTAACGGTAACGGTTTTATGTAAAATAGTTACAGTAGAAATTATTCAGTAACATATATTTTATAAAGTGTTACTGGAAACTACCAACAGTAATAGTTTTAGAATTTATGAGTCATTTTTCAATAGCCTTTCCGTAACAGGTTTTATAAACTTTCCATAACAGGGGCTTTAGTAACACCGCAGAAAAAACTAAAACTGTTACGGAAATAATCCAGTAACAGTTTTTAACTGTTACGGATCATCATTTTTCTACTAGTGTTGTCCCTATTCAGCGTCCGCATCCCCATTCTTCTCAGGGGATCCCTTCTCAAACCGTTCCCACAGTCTCCCCTACTGAGCCGCATGGGAACGAAGTTAGGCAACAGATTTACGAGGTTTCAGATCCGTGCTATATCCCTGACCTGGATTTCTTGAGGAACGTCTTTGTTGCCATTCGCCAGATTCCCTCCCTAAGGTCTGTCGTTATTGAATCTTTAGTTTCCTACAGCTCTGATTCTTTCTTCGCCGATGACCAGTCTTTTATTTCGAATGCCACGATGAACCTTTCTCTACCGCAACATGCCGCCATAATGGGCTTGGTGAGTCCGAACATGCCATACCTGCGTTTCTTTCTGTCATTTTCGCGTAATTTTCAAAAATTCCTCTGCCTCAGGAACATAGCCGAGGCATGTCTCAACTCGTGAAACTTCGTGTGTCTCGCGAGAAAGAGGAAAAATCTAAGGCCCGAATCGATCATCTGGAGAAGCAACTTTCTGACCCGGAAACTTTGGTTGGTGAACCTCGCAGTGAGTTTTCCTCTTTAGTTGCCTTAGCCTTCCATCCTTGGATCCTCATTTGACTCGTATTCTTATTTCTCTTCTCGGGGTCTGAACAGATGTTCAAGGATTAGGTCTCAATTCTGTCCCGTGACAAGGAAACGCTTTGTCATCAAATTTCTTCCCTTCAAGAGAAAGAAGAACGAGGCTGTTAAAGTTGCGAAGCTGACTTGCCAGAATGCCCAGAATGTTTGGGTCAAATTGTTCAACGATTTACGCGATTCCCAAGGAATTCCTCATGTTCTTCTTTCTCTTGAAGTGTTTTCTGACGAACAGTCATCCGCAGGTAGATCGAAGGACGACGAAGAGACCGATACGGACGAGGACCTCGGAACTCATGACAAGACTATCGATGCTGGATTCGATAAGCCCGATGGTGGCGATATCTGAACTTTTGTTTGAATCTTTCCTATTTGAGATCTCCTTTCATTGTAACTTTGAGGGGTGGCATTCTGAAATATCTTCCATACCCTTGTGTAAATTGTAAATAACGTTTTTATCTTGAAGTGTCTACGCCTCTTCGCTTTTGCCTTTGTTGTTCTCATGTCTCTCTCATGCCTTTATCCTTATTGTGTTTGCTTCTTGTGTCAAGTATATACTTGTGAACTTGTTTGAGTGTTTGTGAAGTTAATGCTCAATAAGAACATTCAAACAAAAGTATATACTTGACTCTTCTTCTTATGGAGTATTAGCTGATCAAGAAGAAATTATAAGATGCACCCTGCCTCTTGGGCTATTCCTGTCTTTTGGATTTTCTTTTCACAGTGATGCTATGCTCTTATCTGGTAAATGTTGTAAATTTTGAGTCCCCTTAGTTTGATTTAACAATTAGAACAATGCTGCTCACAAGTAGTTTTTTCTTCACAAATTTAAAAAAGCATTAAGGTTATCTAAATGTTTCATATACATGTGAAATAATACCCACCCACAGGTGACTACAACTCACATTATATTAGGTTGAACATATTTAGAATTATTAGAGTTTGTTAATATATTTTAGGACGTGAGTTGCCCACAGGTGATTTTAATTATGGTATTAAACAAACATAATGTTGTGTGTATAAGAAGGTAAAATATGTACTAATGTTTTTCATGTCTCACATGGTTCCTTGATAAGGTTTTACCCACAGGAGAATCTTATTGAAGGTATGAAACTATTGTAAGCTTAATTTTCATTTATCTCTATTATAAATTTCATCTTTTGTTCTTATTAATTGTTGATTATGATTATTTTGTAGACTTTTAATGATCCATTTTTTGGAAGATAAAATTGTTTATCACCTGATGATTTTTCGCGTTACTGTGTACATCTATCAATTGCATTATGAATCTCAATTTGTGGATGTTTTCTCGAACATTCATTATTGAAATTGAGAGGCAATTATAGAGAAAGTGAAAATCATAAAGTCTGATAAAGGTGGTGAAAATTGTGAAAGGTATTACAAAACAGGATAATATCCTAAATCTTTTACGTAGTATCTCCAAAAGTTTGGATTTGTTGCTCAATACACAAGACCAATGATAGACGCATTTATGTGTCTATTTTCATCTCTTTTGTGTATTTTGTTAGTACCCATTTTTTCTTATTATGGTATTTTTATGTTTGTTTAGGTGTTTTTGAAGAAATACACTTGTGTAGAAAAAGTTGCTCGAAAAGTGGTGTTTTACACCCCGGAGAAAATTACTAAAGGCACCCCAGAAATGCACCGGAAGCGTCCCAGAAATTTCCCGGAGGAACCCAGCAAAAATACTATTTCCACCCCAAATTGCTATTCGCACCCCGGCTATAGTTAAGGGGCACCTCAGTTGGGATCATGCTATTTGCACCCCTGGTTTGGTTAGGGGGACACCATCTACCTTTTGAACGATATTTTTGGCGGGAATTTGAAACAGTGCTGCATGGTTGAGATAGTTGTTGCGTGACTGCATGGATCCAATTCGGAAGAGTTCTAGTCGGAGATTTTGTCTAGAATTGATTGAGAATATTCTGTAGTATCCTAATAGGATTGGTAAGTCCCGCGGAGTCGAAGAAAAACAAGGATTTCTGCGTACAAAGACACGAGACAATCACGGGATCTCCCCTAGTATATCTGAGGTTGGCGTGAGTTTAAATTAATCTTCACTGTGTTGAAAACGTGTTTGAAGCGTGTATGATATAAAAAAAAGAGATTATGGCAGCTGTAAAACGCGTGAGAAGAAAAAAATATATATCTGAGTTAATGCTTTACTGTAAGAACATTTGGGAGGATTATCAGCATTTATGGCAGGAGATTTCGAAGCTGTGGAGTATATAAAGTCTCTATGGGAGTCCTAGAGGGGGGAGGAGAGTCTGGGAGAGTTGCAGAGCATCATAGAGTGAGAAAAATCGAGTTGCAGAGCTTCCATTTCTGCTGCTGCACAGCTGAAGAACACGAAGAACACATTACCCAAAGTCGTCGTTTATCAACAGTAACAACGACAGTTTACTGTGGGTCGTAGTATTTCAAATACTACTGCACCTCATATTTATCGTTCTTTGTAACAGTGATTTGCAACAATTATAAACGTTGCAAACACCCGATTTTTATCATTTTCTCCATTTCATCATTTGTAAACACCTTGAGCAATGAATACCAATTTTGAGCAAGTTTACACAATGAGTAGCTAAACCCAATCCCAGGGGTGACGGAGGAAGCCATTCTCACAATATTTATGTGGTAATCTCTATTTTATTAATTTTTGCAATATTTTGATATGATTAATTGCATTGAAAAAAAATGATTTAAATGTTTTTTATTAATCAAATGTATTTTCTCTTGATAATGCATGCTTAGTTTTATACTCTTGATGCATTATGCTTGCGACTAACATTTGATATTTTGGAAATCTGCTTTTGGCAATTATTAAGAATCAAATCAATTGTTTAATTTGCATAATTAAAAAATAAATAAAATTACATAAATATTGTTGAATGGTGGAATATTCACCTCTATTTTCTCCATAAAAATTCACATCACTTGTTAATTATTTTTGCTTCATTTCTAAAATTTATTTAATCTAAAAAAAATTATTCCCTTCAAAAGTTCGAAAAGAACCCATTTTATAACCACTATCACTACAACCCCACAGAAAATCATTAATCATTTTGGCGCCGCTGCCGGGAACCTGTGCTCAGGTAGAATTTTTTTTTTTTAGGTTTATTATTTGTTCCTTTTTACGTTTCTTTTTGTCTTTGGTTTACAGGTTCAAAAGAAGGACTTGGAGAGAAAAAAGCTTAAAGCGAAAAGAGAAGAAAAGAAGACAAATAAATTTTTAGGATTTAAGTTTTAATTTTTAATTTTTTTTTCTTTTTTAGTTTTTAGTTTTTTTTTTTTAGATACTGTATTAAGAAAAATTGTAATTTTTTCTTTTTGAATTTTAAATTGGACACTGGACTTTAATTGTTTTAACCCTACGGAAGGGTCTTATTATTAATAAAAAATAAAAAAAATATTATTAAATTGTGTGCAGAGAAGGACGGTGATTACAATATCACCTCGGCCCCTCGGGTTCGCACATGATATAGGAGTCGTGGCCCGAGTCGAGTAAAACGGTTCATCCCCCGTCTGGTACGGGAGGTAAGTCCAATCGAAACACTCGCGAAATGTTATAGTTTTGAAAGTGGTAGTAAAAGTTCGTTGCTCGGACTTGTAAAGATTTAAAAATAAAAATATATACAAAATATTTGTCACAATGGGCGAGAGGTACTGGGACTAATGATTCGGCCAATTTTCATAACATAGAGCTCAATGATTTATTCTCAACAATAATCGCTCAAAACATAAATTATATGGACTCTTATTTTGCCAAAGTAGATTTTCAAAACATTGATTGTAAGTCCTAAGCATGATGTATCAAAACACCTAAGCCAAGCATACATCATCAAATTAAATAACAAACAATTAATTCAAATCATATTTCAATTTTAAATTAATGCAAAAGTCTTAAAAAGAATTAATGAAATTACCCCAAGTATGAAGTTTGGCCTCCTCCGTCGTCCCAGTGTTGGGTTTTAGCTCATCATAGTAAAAATGCTCTCAAAATAATTATTTATTGCTCAAAAAGTGGTTTACAAATGATGAAAAGGTGTAAAAAAATTGAACAGAAAAATCGCAACAGAAATAATTGTTGCAAAGGCGCTGTTCAGCTGTTACAAGAAGAACGATAAATGATAACTGCTGTTGTACGACGAACTACGACCCACGAGTGTGCGTCTTAGACACTGTTGATAAACGACTGCTTCTGCGAGTCCGTTCTTCGTGTTCTTCATCTTCATCAATGGCGGCAGCAGCAGCAGAGAGAAATCATGGTTCTCGATTTTGAAGCGTTCCTTCTCTCCTCCCAACTTTCGACAGCCCTTCTACTCGACCCAAGGAGTTAATTTATACCCAACAGCAGCATTTAATCCCTCGCAATAACTCCATATAATTCTCATTTACTCGGGAAAATATTTTTTTTATTTTCTTCACTGTCAGCCAAGATACGATCTTTTCCACCTCTTCTGCCTGCACAAATGAGTTGTAATACTTCCATAAGCCACATACAAACTTTATAAGAGAAGATATCTTCCCCTGTTTGTCCACAAACTTTCCAAATTTAGCTCACAGTGCACCCGATAATATCTTCCCCTGTTTAACTTTGATTTCCTCCCACGGCTTACTTGGCCCATTTTGCTCGATCAAAATGCTTGTACTAACTCTGTCATGTGAATTCAAGGCCAGCCCAATTGATTTCAGGTGTTGAATCTCGCAAAAACACGTCCAAAAATTCAACTCCAAATCATGCAGACGATAATTAAGTTTCCCGCCAATTTTGGAATTTGAATTGGGAAAGAAAACTGGCCTCCCCCTAATCATGTACGGGTGTCCCTTTAGCAATTTGGGCTGAAATAGTAATTCTTGGGTGGAAACAGTAATTTTTCTGGGTTCCTCCGGGACATTTCTGGGACGTTTCCGGTGCATTTCTGGGGTGCCTTTAATACTTTATCCTGGGGTGTAAATCGTCACTTTTTGAGCAACTCTTTCCATACAAGGGTATTTTCTCCAAAAACACCTAAACAAACATAAAAACACAATATTAGTACAAAAATAGAGTTCTAACAATACAGACATTGAGGACAAATTAGACACAAAAATGTGTCTATCAAATACCCCCAAACTTATTATTTGCTAGTCCTGGAGCAAATTTATTCTTGAAAAGTGACCGAGTTAATCTCGGGTGGGTTTATCAGAGGTGTACCCACAAAAAACCAATACTCCAGACCCTAGCTATCTACGCAGAACCTTGGAAAGCACTAAAGAACCTCCTTGGTTGGCATACAATTATTGACTCTAAGAGGAAGAACCCTGATGCGAAATTCCAATTGATGTATACGAGTTTGCACTCAAGCATACTAAAATTCATATAAGTGACAGAGCTCTACTAAGATAGTTTCACGATGGACATCATACTCGGAGTCAGACTAATCACATGAAAAGATTAAGAAGATGGAAAAAGAAAAATGTAGATGGTTGAAAAGTGAACGGTGTTTCCCATATCTGTCTGAAGGCCTCTGCCAAGGTGAACCTAACCTAAATGACTGAGATACCGGTCTGACTAATATTAACACACTGGAATATACAAGGGAACTAGTGGTCAATAATCCTAACTCTAGGTCAACACAACTGGCATATACAAGGGTACCAGTGGTCGACTTTATTGAATTTTATTCCGTTTGGTCAAATGGTCTGGTCTAAAACTTATTTTTTTATTTTTTTATTTTTTTTCAATACTCAGTCACTCTATTTTACCCTAGCAATGGTAACAACTTGAATCGTGTGCCCCACCAAATCACTTGAAATAAAAGAAAACTAAAAATAGAAAGTGAAAAGGACTCGACGAGATATGGCGAAACTATCATGTTAATTCTAACACCTGAGCTCTGTGCTTTTATGAATAGACTCTATAGATGTTTCCATCTAGTCATATTGGTTCCTCAGCTCCTAAAACAAAAATGTTTCCATCCACTTAGATTGGTTAGTGCTATCCTTAATAGGCGTAAACTTCTAGGCTCTGGAGTTTATTTCTTGCAACTAAAAAGTTTCTCCCATACCCCCAAACTTAAAATTAACATTGTCCTCAATGTTCTAAAGATGAAATTAAAAGCATGAACAAGGAGAGACAGTTACTATTTGAAGCAAAAGAGTGAAGGAAGGATATTACCGGTTTGAATGGGATTGGGTTACCTCCCAAGAAGTGCTAAGTTTAAAGTCTTCAGCCAGACATCGGAAGGAATTAGTCACCTCATAGAATCATATAGAAGTAGTCGGAATAACTGTGGGTCATCTGGATCAAAAAGTATTACCCACAAGAAGAGGAAACTGCAACAGACCAAAAAGATGCCGAACATACACTTGTTTAAGACAACTACATCTAGTTGTGGCTCAGGTTCAGGTTCTATAACTGGGTCTAGATAACAGGTTTTCATCGGTTGAATTTCCTCAAAGCTAAGATCCGGTATAGGTATTAGAGTCTGGAAAAACTCAACTAAGAACTTATAAGCACATAACAACAACCTGAATAACTGGGGATCCTCTAAGTCAATCAAATTTGACTCACACAGCTGATCACAATGAAAGAGGTGGTCTTCCTGAAGAAAATGTGTCGACCCTAATATCCTAAAGTGATTAGGTTTAGTCTCGAAACTTAATAACCGACACATCTTAAAATCAAAAGTTCCCACAATTGGTTGAAAAGTTTTTGGTGGGAAAACAAAGTCATTCTTGGTATCATAGCCTGGGTTAACCACATCAACCAGAGGATGGGTTTCTAAAAACTGAGCTTCTTTCTGGACATCATTAGGTTCGGGAAAACGTGTATGAAGATAATCTTGTAAGATGGTTGAGGCACAAATGTCAAGTCCTACAGGAGGGTACTTTCTAAGATTTAAAGCACAGTGAGAATAATAATCACCCCCAAACTTAGAGTTTTCTGTGTCTCTAGAAAGACTAGTCACAACTTCCCTAATTTCTAGGTCATCAGATTCCTGGAAATGGTCAATAGATTTTTCTAAGTTGGGTTCATCCTCACTCATTTCTACGAGTTTATCATCTTCTAAGACTAGTTTTTCTAAATCGCTAGATTCTAAAACAGTATTCTCATGGTAAAATCTTTCCTCTAAACCATCATCACAATCATATAAAGGATTATCAGAGAAAGGCTCATAAACTAAGGTTTTAATCATAGTTACCTCCTCCGATTCACTAATAGGCACATCAAATAACGGATTATCCAACATACTGCAGGCTAAAGGATCATGAACTACATCGTCTAAAACGGTGGTATCTCTAGTCAAATCCACATCCTTTTGAATAGGTGAATAATTATTAAAATTATTTGGATTTGTATTAGAAACAACACTATCATTATAAAGCTCAATCGGAGTAACAAATTCCTGATCACTATGCCTACATATTTCATGTTCTTCATCAATACTATCCTCATCATAATCATCACTATAATAACATGAAAAAAATCGAACCTTATCAAAACAAGTAGTGTTACCAATTCTAACCTCGTCCTCTAAATTAGGCAAATAACTATCCTCATTTTCAAGGGTACTATTGGAAACACAATATTGGAAATTAAGACTATCTTGAGCAGTTCTGTTCTGGGCATCTAATAAAAGCTTTTGAATCGACTCACATGACTTCCTTATGGTATTGTGTATAAAAGGTTCACTTATGGGTGCATTTTGTTTATTCATTTCTAACACAAACCTATTTGTATTCTCAGTTAATTGTTTGAGAGACTCTTCTAGAGGAAGAACAGGTTCAGAAGGATCATAATAGGGACTAGTATTCAATAGTTTGATTGTCTCCTCTAGAGACGAAGAACTAGTACTATAATCTTCTTGCTCGTAAGACTGATGCATGTGTGGATAGTAATTGGGCTCACCAGGGTATGACCCATATCCTTCCAAAGGATGGCGTTCCCAACCACTATTACCAACATGGTCATAAAAAGGATGATGTCCATATTCAAATTCAGGTCGATAATCATTGTATTGTCTTCTATCATACCATCTCGACATTCTTAATTGCAAGGGAATTCTACACAACCAAAAACAAGTCCGACTCGACTTCACCAAAACAAACCTAAAGATTTCTAGCAAACAAAAAGCATGATGGCTCCACTTAGATTGTTTCTAGACCAGCTTCTATCTTTCGAAAGGGAATTCGTTGCAATTTGAGCAAACCCCTATGGAATCAATCCGAGTCAAAGTAAGTTGAATTGAGGCGAGGGAAGCTCAGTGGAGCTTTGATACCCAAGGCCTCAACGCTATCACAAGGCGGCGCAGTCACGCATTCAACTCACAGAAACCATCATGAACTTTTGAGTGTGCTTAAAGAGCAACCAATATTTTTCGAACGAGTTTCCTACTAAGATCGTTACCCTATCGGTCTCGTTCTATTCCAAATTTAAAGCTTGGGTTCGCGTTAGGTTTCGTTTTCCTAAGGCGGGCAAGAAGGGAGCGGTGATGAAATCCGAACCCTTATCTTGTATTGGCCAGGCCTTTCCCTTTACTAGGAATTTAAAAATAGTCCAAATTCGTCCTCAATCAATGGATCACCTTAAGGAATACAGTAACTCGCTTAGAGGAGATTCGCGAGTGTTGCGATGGACTTACCTCCCGTACCAGACGGGGGATGAACCGTTGAAGTCGACTCGGGCCACGACTCCTACGTCATGTACGAACCCGAGGGGCCGAGACGATATTGTAATCGTCGTCCTTCCCTGCAAACAGTTTGTATATTTTTTTTTAATTTATAACCCTTCCGTAGGGTTTTAAAAAAAATAAAGTCCAATTGTTTAAAGTCCAAAGTCCAAAATAAATATAAAAAAAATAAAAATGCTCCAGTGTTGGGTTTTAACTCATCATAGTAAAAATGCTCTCAAAATAATTATTTATTGCTCAAAAAGTAGTTTACAAATGATGAAAAGGTGTAAAACAATTGAACAGAAAAATCGCAACAGAAATAACTGTTGCAAAGGCGTTGTTCAGCTGTTACAAGAAGAACGATAAATGATAACTGTTGTTGTACGACGAACTACGACCCACCAGTGTGCGTCTTAGACATTGTTGATAAACGACTGCTTCTGCGAGTCCGTTCTTCGTGTTCTTCATCTTCATCAATGGCGGCATCAGCAGCAGAGAGAAATCATGGTTCTCGATTTTGAAGCGTTCCTTCTCTCCTCCCAACTTTCGACAGCCGTTCTACTCGACCCAAGGAGTTAATTTATACCCAACAGCAGCATTTAATCCCTCGCAATAACTCCATATAATTCTCATTTACTCGGGAAAATATTTTTTTTATTTTCTTCACTGTCAGCCAAGATACGATCTTTTCCACCTCTTCTGCCTGCGCAAATGAGTTGTAATACTTCCATAAGCCACATACAAACTTTATAAGAGAAGATATCTTCCCCTGTTTGTCCACAAACTTTCCAAATTTAGCTCACAGTGCACCCGATAATATCTTCCCCTGTTTAACTTTGATTTCCTCCCACGGCTTACTTGCCCCATTTTGCTCGATCAAAATGCTTGTACTAACTCTGTCCTGTGAATTCCAGCCCAGCCCAATTGATTTCAGGTGTTGAATCTCGCAAAAACACGTCCAAAAATTCAACTCCAAATCATGCAGACGATAATTAAGTTTCCCGCCAATTTTGGAATTTGAATTTGGGAAGAAAACTAGCCTCCCCCTAATCCTGTACGGGTGTCCCTTTAGCAATTTAGGCTGAAATAGTAATTCTTGGGTGGAAATAGTAATTTTTCTGGGTTCCTCCGGGACATTTCTGGGACGTTTCCGGTGCATTTCTGGGGTGCCTTTAATACTTTATCCTGGGGTGTAAATCATCACTTTTTGAGCAACTCTTTCCATACAAGGGTATTTTCTCCAAAAACACCTAAACAAACATAAAAACACAATATTAGTACCAAAATAGAGTTCCAACAATACAGACATTGAGGACAAATTAGACACAAAAATGTGTCTATCACGAAACTCCTGCAAGCGGGTTAACGTATTCCTTAAGGTGATAATTGATTGAGGACGAACTAGACTGTTTTTATATTTCTAGTAAAGGGCAAGGCCTGGCCAAAACAAGATAAGGGTTCGGATTTCATCACTATTCCCTTCTTTCCCGCTTTAGGAAAACAAAACCTAATGCGATCCAAGCTTTAAAATATGATTAGAAAGAGACCTATAGGGTATCGAGCTTGTTAGGAAAAAATTTCGAACGATATTGGTTACCCTCTTAAGCAACTTCAAAGTTCATGATGACTTCTAGAAGCTGAAACGCACCGCCTTGTAACGCCGGTGAGGCCTTGGGTATCAAAGCTCCATTGATCTTCCCTCGGCTCAGTTTCATCTCACATTAGCTCGGATTGATCCAGAGGGGTTTGCTCAAATTGTAACGAATTCCCCTTCGAGAGATAGAAGGCAGTCTAGAAAAAATCTAAGTGGAGCCATCATGCTTTTTGTTTGCAGGAAATCTTTAGGTTTACTTTGGTAGAGTCGAGTCAGCCCGCTGTGTGTTTGCTAGAACCATCTTCCCTGCTAGGATTTTTATTTCTTTTTGATTTTTTTTAGTGTATGCCCGATTTTGTTAGGCCTTGGAAAAAAGATACTCCAGGTCGATTGATTAGCGAAAAACCTAGTAGTTCTTCTTATATAAGCAGGGAGCTCGAAGATTATTCTTTTGAGAGCCCTGTTTTTGGAAACTTCAGTTTTGAGAATTTATCTCTGAGTGACAAAAGTACCCCTAGTACTTCAGTTGTGTCAACAATGACCACTTTAAAAGCTTTGTTAAACCCAACTAGGACCTCTCGTCCTTCATGTATGAAGTTAGCTGAGACTGAGGCAACTTATGAACTGAAACCTGGGACCTTACAAATGCTCCCAATCTTTTTAGGAAAAGAAAATGAAAACCCCTATTTTGATATTAGGGAATTTGAGGAAATTTGTTGTACTCTACGAATTAAAAACCTAGATGATGATACTCTTAAACTTAGGTTATTACCCTTTTCCTTAAAAGATAAAGCCAAAGCTTGGCTATACAGTTTGCCTCCTGAGTCAATAGAGACCTATGGCCAACTTACATCTGCCTTTTTACAGAAGTTTTTTCCGAGGCACAAAATATCGTCTATTAGGACGCATATATGTATTTTTTCTCAATAAGAGGGAGAATATTTACATAGGTATTTGGAAAGGTTTAATGACTTGTTATCTCAGTGTCCCCAGCATGGTTTAGGAATGTATATGATAGTTCAGATCCTTTATGAGGGTTTAGATTATTCGACAACTACCCTGGTTGAGTCTTTATGTACTGGTGGATTAGAAAATAAAACTTTTGATTATTTTTGAATGAAATCGCCGAATAGAATCAACAATGGGAGAATAATAGGGAGCCCAAGAAAACAATTCTTCTAAATAGAGGAAATGTTAATAGGGTCGAAGGATCTTATGAGTCTGATGCTAAATTTGCTGCTATAGCAAGGAGGTTGGAAGCTTTAGAAGTGGGTCACACTAGTGGTAGAGTGGAGCCTTTTTGGGAAGGCCAGAATACTGAAGAGCAAGCCAATGCTCTCTATAACAACACTAGATTTGAAAACCGTCAGAAGTTTGACTCGTACTCAGAAACCTACAATCCTGGTTGGAGGAACCATCCGAATTTCTCTTGGTCTAAGGTACAGAGTCAAGGACAATCTAGTAATTATCAGCCTCCCCCAGGATTTGGTTTTAAGAACTCTTCAGGTCAAACCCAGTTTCAGAACCCACCAGACAAAAAGATCACAAGTTTGGAGGACGCTCTCTTCTCGTTTATTCAAAACTCTGAAAAGAACTACCAAGTGATTACTCAAGGAATAGAAGAGAATAAGAATCTAGGTCATGCCAACTCTCAAGCCATTTCCGAGTTAAAAACCCAGGTTAGCCAGATAAACGAGACTTTGAGAGAAAAAGGCAAGTTTCCTAGTCAGACTCAACCTAATCCTAGAGAAGTTCATGAAACAGGAGGAAGATCATATGATCATGTGAATTTTATTACAACCCTTAGGAGTGGAAAGAAAGTTGACAACAAGGTTTCCATACCTGATAGTGAACATGCTGTAGTTCACCCTGCTGAGCCAGAGAATGAAGAGACTGATAGAGTCTCCAAAGAGACCAATGAGGGTCCTGTTGAGCCTCACTTCGTTCCCAGAGCCCCATTTCCCTGGCTATTAGCACCAACGAAAAATGAATCAAACTTTAATGACATAATGGGGGTTTTTAAGAAAGTTACCATAAACCTTCCATTACTAGAAGCAATTAGGCAACTGCCGGCTTATTCCAAGTTCCTTAAAGATATCTGTACACGGAAGCTTAATGTTCATAAGAAATCCTTTTTAGCTGGTCAAGTAAGTTCAATTCTTCTGAACCAAACACTCCCTAAGTATAAGGATCTTGGATGCCCTACCATATCTTGTGCAATTGGTAACCACGTGGTCGATAAGGCATTACTTGACTTAGGAGCTAGTGTTAACTTACTCCCGTCTCATGTATACAACCAGCTAGGTCTTGGTAAGCTGAAACCGACAAATATGACACTACAATTAGCTGATAGGTCTGTCAAAGTACCTCGTGGTGTCATAGAGGATATTCTGATTGAGGTTGATAAGTTTATCTATCCAGTGGATTTTGTTGTTCTAGACACCCATCCAGTTCATGACCCAAGTGCTCACATCCCGGTGATTTTAGGTCGCTTATTCTTAGCCACATCTAATGTTGTCATCAATTGTAAAACCGGACTTATGAACATATCTTTTGGTAATATGAATACTGAGATAAATGTCTTCAATGTCATTAAGTCGTCTGAGATAGATAATTTAGAAGTGGTGAACATGATTAGCACTCTAGTTCCTGATTTGTTAGCCTGCAATATGCTTGATAATCCATTATTTGATGAACCCCCCAGTGCTTCGGAGGAGGTAGCCTTGACAAACTCCTTAGCCGATGAGCCTACGCTAGAGATTTTCTTTAATAATCCATTATACAAGGATGTTTTTCATTTAGATGAACAATCCCCAAAAGAATCTAGTTATTGTGCCGACTTTATGGACCCTAGAGTCCATCCCATAGACTTTGGTCCATTCAAGGAGATTGTTCACCCTAAGTTTGGGGGTAAAGACGATTTTGGCGATTGTCGAATATCCCTAATCGAAGTCCCTAACTTGGGACTCGAGTCTTGTACGTCTGAAATATTACTAGAGTTTGTTCAGAATCCGCAACCCGATCCTCTTGATACTGTCCAGGAGGTAACCCAGGTATTAGAGACCCATTTTGCGGATGATTCTAGTTATCAATACACACATATGAAGCTCAATCATGCGAACCCAGTTGTCTTGACAGAAACCTTAGATGAGGACGTACTCCTTCTTTTCATTTTTCTAATCCAGTGCAGTTGTCTCATACTTGTGTTAGCTCTGTTTGGTCTTATGGACCCAGAATTGTTTCGACTGTTGGTATATGATGAGTGCTAAAAAGTGCATATTTCTATATATTTTTCTTGGCAATTAACTCATCTTTTGTGCATTAATTCTACATTTTATCCCATATTCTGTATTTACTTTGTTTTCAAGAATAAATATTTTTATTAATTAATTTTGCATTTTTAGGTACTAAATAAAGTTCGGATGGAATTACGGAGCGAAAAGAGCAGAAAAGTGGTGGAAGCCGAGAAGAATTACGCAAGGAAGCTGTGAAGAATGTTGTGCGCAAGACCAAAAGGCTAGAAATGGGCTCAACAAGGAGGAAATTGATCTTAAAGAAGAAATGGGCTCGGAATTACCCCAAGCCCAACTTATCTCCCACACCAAAACCCAAATTCACAACCATTTCTCATGTAGCCGTCAGATTGGATCCTCATCTGAATCCAACGGTCGCTTCATTGCCAGTACATCAAATTTTCTACAACCGCTTCACACCACAGCACCTTACTCGATCTTGAGCCGTCAGTTTCGTTGTATTTTTGCATCCAACGGTCTCTCATGATCTGTCTCCATATCGCCGTTAGATCCGTTCCAGAAGATGTTATCCCACGGCTCAGCTTTGCAAGACATCAAATCTTGATTTCCCGATACACACCTTAGAACCCTAACATATTTTCCCAAAACAAACAACACCTAATTCATTCTATCGGGTTTTCTTCGTCTCATCCTTCTTCTTCTTCACAGCGCCTCCACCAACTCCACTGCACTGTCGCCATTACTACCACTTTCTCCGCCACCAACTCAACCTCAATCACCACCATACCCACCACGTATAACAACCAAACGCATCACTCTACCTACCTATTACATCAACCTCTCGATCTTTCTTTCTCTCTGAAACTCTAGTTTTAGGGGTTGATGATATAGGTTAGTTAGAGAAGAAATCAAAGGTATGGGAAGATAGAGAAGAAGATATGGAAGGATGGGTCGACGAAATAGAAGAAGAAATCAGAGAGTTAGGTGAGTGAATCTCGTATTTGGTGAAACCCTAGTTTCACTGATTTGGGGGTTTTTGATTTTTTGAGCTTGCATGTATAAATTGAATGCTTGGGTGACGAATTGAGGCATGCCTGGACTAGCCAGTGTGTCAATTAGGTTTAGTTTTAGATTTCCTTGTTTTCCAATTTCAACTTATGCTTCACTGTTTAGTTCTTAGGTTTTGTTTAAATGTTAGTTTCTTCAATTAAATATCAGTTTCATCATGTGAATGTATTTTTCATGTTATGTTTGTGTTAAGTTCTATGTATGTAATGTTTCTTCACATGATCCTGTAATTTCCCTGTTTAAATCTTAGAGAAGATAACTGAACTTTGTTGGTTAGCCATTTGGGTTAGACCCTGTTGAGCTCAAAACATTTAGGTTAACATTCCAAAGGTTCACTGGCTTGTGATTAGTGGTGCTTTAAACAGACCATTAATGCTAGGAGTTAGTGATAATCTAAGGGATTCACAAAGCCATATTAGTTAGAGACCTAGACCCTAAATGACCTGTGATTGCCTATGCTTTAATCAGATAGGAAATGCTAGGGGTTATCCAAGGACTTTAGGTAGTTAACTAGCCACATGACAGGGATGTAACCAAGGTGAACTAGCTAGGTGAAGGAGAATTCTCATCCATCTCCATACACTTTATTCCCATCCACAATTTCTCTCCCATGTTCTGTTTTGGTTAAGTTTTTCTTATTCATTGCCACTGATTTTTATTTGTTCCTTTGACACTGTCATTCACTGCTTCTTTGGTTTACTGTCACTTGTTTCTTCACTTCAATACACACCCAAGTCTCTGTGGTTCGACCCGTACTTGCACATTTGCCACTTTCGACACCGTGCACTTGCGGTTATAATTTCTGTGACTCTTTTAGAGAGACACCAGTATACGACTTTGCAAGGTGACAATTCTTTTAGAGGTACTTGATGTCTAGCTAATGACTATAAATTTAGAATTTACTGGGAGTCTCCCGCACTCATGTGATTTGTTAATATCCTTCCTTATTTCTTTTCCCTTCGGTGGTAACAGTTTCTCTTTGTTCGTGTTTTTAATTTCATCTTTAGAACATTGAGGACAATGTTAAAATTTAAGTTTGTGGGTGGGGAAGAAACTTTTTGTTAGCTTTTAGTTGTATTAAATAAACTCGAGAGCCTAGAAATTTATACTTTTGAGTGGCACTAACCAATATAAGTGGATGGAAATATTTTGGTTGTAGGAGTTGAGGAACCAATCTGATTAGATGGAAACATATAGAAGAGTCTATTCATAAAAGCACAGAGCTCAGGTGTTAGAAAAAAAACATGGTAGTTTCGCCATATCCTCGTGATGGAAACATCGAAAGAATCCTGGTCACTTCTTTTTGTTTTATTTTTACCATTGCTAGGGTGAAATAGAGTGACTGAGATATCAAAAAAAAAAAGACCAGACCAACTAAATAAATACAATAAAGTCGATCACTGGTACCCTTGTATATGCCAGCTGAGTTGACCTAGAGTTAGGATTATCGACCACTGGTTCCCTTGTATATGCTAGTGTGTTGATATTAGTCCAGACCAGTATCTCAGTCCATTAGGATAGGTTCAGCTTAGTCAACATCATCCACGTACATCCACCTTCTTAATCTATCCATGTGATTGGTTGACTCCGGTTTATGATGTCCAGAAACTATCTGAGTAGAGCTCTGTCACTTTATATGAATTTTAGTATGCTTGAGTGCAAACTCGTATACAACAATTGGAATTTCGCATCAGAGTACTTCCTCCTGTAGTCAATAAGTATGCCAACCAAGGAGGTTCTTTGGTGCATTCCAAGGTTCTGTGTAGATAGCTAGGGTCTGGAGTGAAGGTTTTGTGGGTACACCTCTGGTAAACCCTCCCGAGATTAACTCGGTCACTAGGGACACCTAGTGAGTTAAGATTTTATTTTGTAGTTTTGATTTGCTCGGGACTAGCAAATAATAAGTTTGGGGGTATTTGATAGACGCATTTGTGTGTCTTTCATCTCTTTTGTGTATTTTGTTAGTACCCATTTTTTCTTATTATGGTGTTTTTATGTTTGTTTAGGTGTTTTTGAAGAAATACACTTGTGTAGAAAAAGTTGCTCGAAAAATGGTGTTTTACACCCCGGAGAAATTACTAAAGGCACCCCAGAAATGCACCGGAGGCACCCCCAGAAATGCACCGGAAGCGTCCCAGAAATGTCCCGGAGGAACCCATAAAAATACTATTTCCACCCCAAATTGCTATTCGCACCAGCTATGGTTAAGGGGCACCTCAGTTGGGATCCTGCTATTTGCACCCCTGGTTTGGTTAGGGGGACACCATCTTCTACCTTTTAAACGATTTTTTGGCGGGAATTTGAAACAGTGCTGCATGGTTGAGATAGTTGTTGCGTGACTGCATGGATCCAATTCGGAAGAGTTCTAGTCAGAGAGTTTTGTCGACTTGATTGGGAATATTCTGTAGTATCCTAACAGGATTGGTAAGTCCCGTGAGTCGAAGAAAAACAAGGATTTCTGCGTACAAAGACACGAGACAATCACGGGATCTCCCCGAGTATATCTGAGGTTAGCGTGAGTTTAAATTAATCTTCACTGTGTTGAAAACGTGTTTGAAGCGTGTATGATATAAAAAAGAGATTATGGCAGCTGTAAAACGCGTGAGAAGAAAAAAAATATATATCCGAGTTAATGCTTTTACTGTAAGAACATTTGGGAGGATTATCAGCATTTATGGCAGGAGATTTCGAAGTTGTGGAGTATATAAAGTCTCTATGGGAGTCCTAGAGGGGGGAGGAGAGTCTGGGAGTTGCAGAGCATCAGAGAGTGAGAAAATTCGAGTTGCAGAGCTTCCATTTCTGCTGCTGCAAAGCTGAAGAACACGAAGAACACACTACCCAAGGCCGTCGTTTATCAACAGTGACGACGACAATTTATTGCGGGTCGTAGTATTTCAAATACTACTGCACATCATATTTATCGTTCTTTGTAACAGTGATTTGCAACAATTATAAACGTTGCAAACACCAGATTTTTATCATTTTCTCCATTTCATCATTTGTAAACACCTTGAGCAATGAATACCAATTTTGAGCAAGTTTACACAATGAGTAGCTAAACCCAATCCCAGGGATGGCGGAGGAAGCCATTCTCACAATATTTATGTGGTAATCTCTATTTTATTAATTTTTGCAATATTTTGATATGATTAATTGCATTGAGAAAAAATATGATTTAAATGGTTTTTATTCATCAAATGTATTTTCTCTTGATAATGCATGCTTAGTTTTATACTCTTGATGCATTATGCTTGCGACTAACATTTGATATTTTGGAAATCTGCTTTTGGCATTTATTAAGAATCAAATCAATTGTTTAATTTGCATAATTAAAAAATAATAAAATTACATAAATATTGTTGAATGGTGGAATCTTCACCTCTATTTTCTCCATAAAAATTCACATCACTTGTTAATTATTTTTGCTTCATTTTTAAAATTTATTTAAATCTAAAAAAAATTCCCTTCACAAGTTCGAAAAGAACCCATTTTATAACCACTATCACTACAACCCCACAGAAAATCATTAATCAACCAACTATCCTTGGCATAATGGTGTATAGAAAAAGGCAAAATCATATTTTTATGAAAAATAGTTAGAAGTAATGAGTTATGCATAATGGCCACACGACTGGATTGTATGTTCTTTCTACAACTGTGTGATTTAGATAGATTTCCGAGTAAAGCAGTTTCAAACACACATTTTGCACTAGAAAGGTTGGAAATCTTAAATCACCTTTAAGTTATGGTTGCTCAATTGGAGCCTTGGAGGCAAGGGCTTCCATTCCAAATAATGCAAATTGGATTTGAAAACTATTACTGTTTCGATGGTTTTCCTAAATAATCCACATGGTATTCTTTAGTGTTCTAACTGTAGTATGAGATTTGTTGAAACCGAAATTATTAATTCATTAGCGATGACATAATCAGTGGGGGTACGTGGATATATCTGTTCAAGAAATCATGATAATGATCCCTTTGTTTAAGATTTCTACCGATATTGTGAATCTTCTCATTATCAGAATGTAAGTAATGAAAGACCACAAATTACTGATCCAACACTCCATAATATAACTACTGCCAATAAAGAATTGTTTTGATAACAACATGAATCACCATTAAGAAGGTCTCAACAGAGATTGAAAGAAATTTATTCATGTTGTTTCAGTGATTTTCTTACGAGAATTTATTACATTTTGATATGGAATGACAAAGACTCGGTTTTAGGTTCACAAATATTATGTGTAATAATTTTGATTAATGGATTGATGCTATGTGAGCAAAAATCATTGGTTGAAAGTCAAGTCTCGGATATTATTTAATTGCTCGAAAGACACAAATCAGTTGTGAGAAAGTGGGTCATTCCGACCTAATACGACTGTAAATAATTTTTTCTCTCGTGTCAAAGAAAGACTTATTCATAATTTCCATAGTATTAATAGTAGCTCATACGACCTATGAGTTGCATTAATTAAATGTGAAAATAGCCTTATTAATGATAAATTTTAGTCTACAAATTTTAGAAATTTGAAATTTAAGCATCCTCCCATAATGGTATATGAAATTCAACAAAACTATAAATGTTTCAAGTTTTGGATGACATTATTACAGATTTATGCATATACCTCAAGATCAGTGGGACAAATTCATACTCTTGGTCTTGTATGTTAAGACGTACTACCTACGCGTAGTGATCTTGACTTTATGGATTAATAAAGCTCTCGGATAAGGCATATATCGAATATTCAAAGAATTTGAGATAATAGCATATTTAACATATTTTATTTCATGTTAGATAGAAGATATAAATTAAATCTTCATTACGTCTTAATATATGAAATGAAACTTATAACAAGTTGTTGATATGTTAAAGAATCGAAGAACAAATTATAGGAAAGCTATCAAGAGTTTTGAGATACTATTTTAATTTATGTCTTATAATTAGTTAGCAAACCCAACAGAGTTTATTCGGTTTTCAGACTTCAATTTTTTTGGATGTATGGATTCTATAAAGGAAGAATCCATTAATATTAATTCCACAATTGAGTTTGAATACTTATGACTGCGAGACTTAGAGATTTAAGTTTGTCTCTACATTGCTGAAATTTATCGTCTTAGTATCGCAGCATTAAAGCACGATATGATACAAAAGGAACAAATCACATGAACCTTGAGTATATATGCGTGAATCAAGAAATTCAGAAACAATAGTTGTTCATGTACCGGTTAAGCACAATTACATTGAGAGATGTACTTATTGAAGAATTACATTTTAAGACCTCTTAAGAAAAGAATAAAATCTTAGGTCTGTGGGAGTAATTGATTATTGAACTCAACTAATTTATGTGCTTACTTTTTGAAAACTTTATGAGCTCTAATTAATGTCGTTATGAATTATTTCTGTATCCATGTTTGGTATACACTTATGTAAACGGATGAATGTTAGCAGAAATTGTCTTTCTTTTGAAGACATCACTGGACCATTATGGTATCCCAATTTAAGGCCTAGTTAAGTAAGTTATTTGTGTTGTGGTACAAGGAAGGGAACATGTTGATAACAAGACAATGTGCAACCGCTATGGACCCGCATGACTAGTTTGCTTGATCAAGGTATTATGTTTAACCATTAAATTTTGTTTAGCAAATATGCGCACTTATGTTTTCTTATGATTCCATTAAATTGATTATCACATGGACCAGTGGGAGAATGTAAGAATATTTTGTATGACTAGAAATATTCCCTTGGGCCCATGTAATAATCTTTGGTAATCTAGATTATTGCTATACTTATGTCCGGTTTCCTTTATGGGATTATATTCCTAATATCTATTCTTTGATGGACGGTCGAGATTTAATGTCAATACTAAACCCTAGGAACTTGGTCCTCCTTCTACCTATAAAAGGAACACAATATCCATCAGTATTGGGTTCAAGAATTTGATTGATTCATTATACAAAAGGTGAAGAAGGAGAAACTAAGTGTTCCTCCACAAGGTATTACGGCTACAGTGAGATGATCGATGATTCATTACGGATTAGCGCTACAAGGTATTTTCCATAAGCTCTAATTGTATATTATTGTGTGATAATCATGAAGTTTAACGATCCTGATTAACGATCTATAAAATTAAAACTTATAAGAAGAAGAGAGGTCTCACATGAAGGAAAGAGTCTTGATTAGTTTAGCAGCCAAGGATGACTTGCCTATGTCCTCTCCCATGATCATTTGGGGATGTTAGCTACTTCATTTTCTTTGATAAATGGAACTGCTGATATCAAAAATCCGATGACATGATGGGTTCATAGCGAGTGTCCTTGGCTATCTTAACTGGCTCTTTTCTCCCATGCTTGACCTCTTTTTCTTATTTCATTTTAACCGTCCACCAACACGAGAGACTGTTATTACCTTCTTCCTAGCTGCAACCATATGATCTTGCCCCTTCTTTAATAAGGTATGTAGAAGTTGATCGTTATTATTACTACTATAGCTGCATGGATCATATTAATGTACGTAGAACTTAAACCAGGTATATTTTGAGTTGTGTTCTATTACTATTCATAATCCAGCAAGTAGCAATCCGATGTGCGTAGCCTTAAGTGCGTGTTTCGTGCTTTTCTCTGCTTGATCAACATGATGGTATCATATACCAATGAAGCCACAGTACGCACGTACCTCAACTGAGGCGCGACCCAATTTTCAACCCTTTGAGAATCAAAATGGAGAAACTAGTAAGCCCAACTAAGAGTGTCGTAATCTCAATACGTATCAAGAATACTAGTGGCCAGTAGCGTATCATTATGCAGCCATCTACAAGCTTCCATCAATATATGTGGGGTGTTGTTGGGAAGGATACCGTGCCTATGTGCAGCTTTCTTTCGTTCCAAGTGTGTATCGAACCATAGGTTCACTTCCTTATGTCCTAATAATAATTGTCCCAAATCTGCTAATAAGTTTAGGCATATTCGTTTTTTATATGTAGTTTATAAGATTACTTCCAAATCTTTAGCAACTAGCTTAAACCTCTTTTCAACAAGATAACTTATATCTCTTAACTAGACTGCTTTTCACTTTGACAGACTTATTATAACTGATAACATTATTATTATTGTCCATGAATTAATTTATTCTATGAGAAATTACAGCTTACAGGTCTAAGCAATAAAGGGTGGCAATTAAGTTTACATGTCTAACACTTTTGATAGAATTGAATGGTCATTTTCCCTAGCTACTCTCAAAAGGTTGGGCTTCTGTGAAGGTCAATGATTGACCAATGCCTTAAAACTGTGTATCAACCTCTATTCTCCTAAACGAGAAGTTTGAGGGAATGGAATCCTTTATCCCATACCCTCTTTATCATCCATATATATATATATACAAGGTCTTTCATGCCCGTGCAAATGCACGGGCTACTTCATCAATAGATTTCAGCAATTTATGGGCATATAGTGTAATAGATCTTTCTTAGCCAAAATTATAATATTCTAAACTTAAGTGTACTGACCTATATTTTCAACTTCACACGTACTGTATAATTCTTGGTTAGAAGAAACAATATTCTTGGCTAGACTCTAGAGGGGAAATCATCGCGGGTATTTGTTCAAACCCTTCATTTCTGTTTCAGGAACAATTAATGAGACCATATTCCTAAAAGGTGGTCTTTTCTCAGATGGTTCTTTCATGTGGATATTATGAAAAGATTATGTCTCTTTCAAAAGGCTCCAATTTAGAACATGAGTTAACTGGATCGTATACTTCTTCATCAAGAAGATCCTTTGAAGAAGTATACGATCCATTCTTCAATTTGTATGCTAAAGAGAGAATGTTACAACATGGATCAAGCAACACTTCCAAGCCACCAAAAAATGTCCATTTGCTTAATTCATATGATCGAATACTTAGTACGATGATGTTATAAAAATGAATTGTATTATTAGTTCTTAGTCAACCAAAACTTGCATACCAGAAAAAAAATGACCACTTTCTTAATTCATATGATACCTTCAAAAACAAAAGAAAAAAATTAGTCTAAAAAATTTATGTCATTCCAACATTTTGTATGCAAGAGAGAATATTACATTGCTTGCGGTCTGATCGTTCATTATAAGTCTACAACATATAAAGTAAATATTGATGTAGATGTGAAATCAAACCATCACTTCACGGCGAAGAAGAAGACTTCAAGTCTTAAACTCAGAGAATAACGATTCTGTGTCACTGAAATTCCGTGAGAGCTGTATGTAATGAATTACATATTACTTCGTTCTTCGTCGCATTGCTTCTATAGAAATCCACCTTCTTTTTTTTTTTCACCACTGCGGTCTCCAGCAAGATTATTTCTGACTGCCAACAGCAATGACCAGTGTCAGACAGTCTCCCACCTTAAACATCGACCAAAATTTTGAACTATTGTCACGACTTATCCTAAAATGTTGATTAAACGAATTGATCGTATACCAAAATACCTCATCCCACTGATTCCCACTGAATATTGGGGTCTGATCATTTTAAGGAAATAATTTGTTCCCTTTTCCACACCCAGTTAGTCCCCATAAGAGCATTATTACAGTGAAATCCATCCAAATGCTTCATTACAACTCCAACTTAATCAACCTAATCATCAAAAACAGTGAGAAACGTTCAAATTAAGAAAGCCCACAACTTACATGTAGAAGAATTAGTATTTCAGTTTAAAGTATCCTTACCTACTCTTTGTTCGATCCGGGTTCAGAATGATATCTTTATAAAATTAAAAGAAAAAGAAGAGAAAGGAAAAGGATGTAACCTGTTCGCTGGGATTTACTTGATGAAAGACTCAATAATTATTCGCTTATGTTTGCAAGGAAACATCTCTTAATCTTGATCTTATCAAAATACCGCTCAATAAAGTACTTTTCCTCAACTTGTCAAAAACTAAATTCTTACCAAGCAGATTGAAATCCAGGTCACACATTTTATCAAGCTAGTAATGAATAGTTTTTTAAAGCCAAACATTAATCTTTCTACTTCTGTTCAACCATTCCCAAGATCTGTTACCGTGAATAGGCAGAAATGTACAGGCATGTTGAATGAAAGCAGTGATGTATGTTCATTCATAATGGTGCTGTGGTTTAAAAATGGTTCGGACGTAACTGTTGAAACTTGAAACCCTTTCGCTTAGCTATGCGAAATGCATGTATCTTTTCTTTCAAAATTCAAACCGTCGTTGCTTCTCACTTCTTCTTTTCTTTCGTTCTGCAACTGTAAAGATTGAAGAAATGTTAAAGTGAGAAAAAAAAAAAGCCAAAAGCCAAAAGCCATAACGTATTTGCGAAATCGGGCGCGATAAGAGAAAAACCCCATGCAAAGAAATAATGCCTGTGTCCAAAAGTATCACTCTCATCGTTGTGCAGATGAAGGTATTTGACGTCCTACCGAAAACATCACAAAAGGAGATGAATTTGCTGATAGGCGTGTTATGTAATCAGCATAAATATTTATAGAACTGAATAGTCGCGTCGGTAAGGCTCAGAGCGTGTACAGAAAGCTACCTTCTCATGTATTGTTCGAACAATTATCTGCTTGAAGCTTTTGGAAGATTCTGAGATAACAATCTCAAACCAAAAGTCGGTCTCTTCTGCCAAAAACTAATATGGAATGACAGCTAGGCATCCTTTTATTGGTTCTCCTTAAATTTTATGTGCCACGTGGCACACTATTATTGCAGCATTCGTGAAGATGAATGTAGCGATGCCACATCAGCAAAAGCATTAAGAAGAATTGCTATTATTAAAAATGGCCCAGATATTTCTCTACTATTTTTTGGATGATTTGCGTTATTTTCTCCATTGCAAAACCTGATGAAGTTAGACAATTAGCTATGGTCGTTGAGCGCATATTGCCTTGATATTGGATACCTCCAACAGAGCTCCCTCACAAACTAGAGACTTATCACTAGAAATAACAGGACAAGAAAAAGAATAAAGGGCAAACTTTCAGTAACTATCGCTATATCAAACTTGGACAAGTCCAAGGGCTTTGATGCAAGGCTTTTAGAGTACTCTTTTAGTCTTTACTCAAAACTGTAAATTTGAGAATTTTTCCGATCTGATGCGTCATTAGTTCCGTGGAGACTATACGTTCATTGGGAAAATTGTTTGAAGTTCCTCTTCAATTCATTTCATTTATGTATAGAGAAGGAAACGCGGGTGCGGATTTATTAGCTAAGCGGAGTGCTTTCTCAGGTTAACAATTGTAGGAGTATAATATCGCACATAACAATACGAATGCGAAATAGAAATGTTCCGAAGTGCGAAGACTATCGCGCACAGCAAACTCAAGATGACGAATTAGATGACCTCAGCAAAGTCACGAGTAAAATATGATGTTCTATGCGAAGCATAATCTGTGTGAGAGTGAGTGAATGTATATGAGCGAATATAACGCACAGTGATTCCAAAAATAGTGGATCTCTTAGCTGCCATCCATTATAAAGAATCCTATATAAAAGGAGGAAGTCTCCATATGTAAAAGAGAGATCTTTAGTATATGTTAGACAAGAAACTAGGATAGAGAAAGTTTATTTGGAGAGCAAGTAAAGTCATTATAACCAATTATAGAATTTGATAAATAATAAAATAATTCCATTATGATTACTTAGAATCTTGTCTTAATACATAGGAGATGTGGTTGTAGGATTTCCTGCAACTATATTTTTGGCGCTAGAAACAGCTTTTGGGTGATAAATCCTTATAGATAATTCATAGAATCTTGACGAAATTGAGATCTACAAATTCAAGATGGTCAGACTCAGACCTATTTATGAACAAGGAGTACCAGCAAGAAGGAGTAACAGAATTGCTGCACGAAGGAGAAATACAGATCCAGAAGAACAAGATGGAAGAATAGAAGAAAATCAAGAAAATGAGTTTCCAATTGAACCTCAAAGAGAACAAGAGTGAAATCCTGATCTTGATAGAGTGAGTGTTCATACGTGGATATCAAATTCAACTGAGGAGGAAGTGCAAGGAACTGAGAATGTTGGGAGAAATGATAGAGATGTTGAGAACATGACAATCAAGGAATTTAGGCAAATATTAATAGCAGAACGTCAAAGACAGAAGGAAGAGCGTGAAAATTTGATACGTCAGAATGAAGGATTAAGATAGGAGAATCTTATACTGAGAGAACAGAGATCGGAAAGTAGAACGCGGTCAAGATCAAGATCAAGTTGGGGTTCATCAAGACAAAGACGATCTAATCAAAGGGATGTTAGACGAAGAGATCACATGGAAAATATTGAAGAAAATCTAAAAAAAGGTGACAACCTACAAGACCAACGTGAGGGAAGAAATATAGCTCATGATTTGGGAACTAACAGACATGTACATCCACGTGAACTTCTTCGTCGCAAACAAAATAACTTTGAAAGAGAAGAAGAGAATCCAAGGATGGGATAGATGATATTACATGGAAGAAAATTGTTGAGAGAAAGAGATAGACAATGAAGAGAAGACATTGAAGAAAGAGAATTGGAGGAAACATTGCATCAAAATGATAATCGCCTAAGGCAGCGCGAGCACTATCGCATAGATGATACGAATCAGGGTAGGATTATACCACAAGAAAGAGGAAGGACAAGACATCGATATGATTTCACAGTCGAAGAGGAATCAAATCCAATTTGAGCATAAAATTAAATGTTTTCGATTCGACATGGGACGAGAATTTGACAACTCTTCTTTTCATAATTTTGCTCGTACTAATGGTCTTGTTTTTCGCTTCTCATTCCCCCAAACTTCCTCTCAAAATGGCAAGACCGAACGCATGATACGTCGTGTCAATGATATCACCCGCACCCTTATGTCTCACGCTTCCGTTCCACCAAAATATTGGGTCTATTCTATCCTTATGGCTGCAATCTCCACAATCTTCTTCCCACAAAAATCCTAAATTTTTGCTCTCCTGTGTCTATTCTCTATCAACGCCAACCAACATATGACCATCTTCCTATTGTTGGTTGTCTTTACTATACAAATATCTCCTCCACAACTCCTCACAAACTTCCCCCCGCTCCACTAAATGTTTCTTTGTTTTCCTCTCAACCACCATGGATAACGCTGCCTTGATCTTGCCACCAACAAGATCATCATTTCCCGTCATTGGATTTTTGACGAGCAACTTTTCCCTTTACTGATCTTGCAAAACCCTTGTCTGATATTTCTTCCCCTTCTTCTCTTTTTAACTCCCCTTATATTGGACATATCTCCTACAGTTCTACAACTACTACTCCTACTGTCAACCCTCCCCCACCCACTCCACATCCTTACACTCCACCTCACCGTCGCCTAAATACCCGCTCTACTGTCCCTCCTACTGTTTCACCTTCCTCCAGTAATAACAACACAACACAGCGTCCCCCTTCCACTGTGACTGTGTCTCCACCTCCTTCTCCCACTATAGTCTCCACAAGTTCTTCCTTACCCACTATAGAACCTTCAATTCCTAATGTAGTCCCCAAAACTTCTTCCATATCCACTACTGTCTTTACTCCCAACTCTGCAACATCACCTACACCTACTTCTCCTACCACCGTGTCACCCAAAAGCCACATCTCCTCCGGCTCCTCCAATAACTACAGCTCCTTCCCGTCCTATCACTCGTGCCTCTCGTGGAATATTCTGCCCAGTCAATCGTCTTAACCTTCATGTCCAAGCCTTAAGTCATATCTCTCCTCTTCATAATTCTCACTTGTATGCTCTTAGGGACATAAACTGGAATGCTGCCATGAAAGATGAATACAATGCTATGTTGAAAACTAATACTTGGGAACTTGTACCACGACCACGTGATGCTCATGTTATTCGTTCTATGTGGCTTTTTCGTCATAAATATCATGCTCATGGATCCTTACAGCGATACAAGGCTCGTCTTGTTGTCAATGATAACTCTCAACAAGTTGGAGTTGAATGTTTCGAAACGTTTAGTCCGGTTGTTAAACCTGCTACTATTCGTACTGTTCTCACTATTGCTACATCACGCTCTTGGCCCATACATCAACTAGATGTCAAGAATGATTTTCTTCATGGTGATCTAACCGAGACAGTCTATATGCATCAGCCTCCGGAATTTGTTGACCCTGCTCACGTATGTAGACTACGTAGATCTCTTTATGGCCTCAAGCAGGCTCCTCGGGCGTGGTTTCATAGATTTTCCAAGTTTATCACAAGATGTGGTTTTCGTGGTAGTATATATATGTGATCCCTCACTCTTTGTTTATCAATGTGTATCTGAAACGGCATACTTACTTTTATATGTTGATGATATTAAGGGACTTCCTCGACAACTATTTTTTTGTTTTCGTTCTAGTCTTACCGTTTGTTCTTCTCCCGCTCAGACTAAGAGGGTGTAATAGACTACATATTATTTTGTTTACTTATTTAGCATGGGAAGATTATATCCCTCATTAGTGTTTTATTATGAAAGATATTTTAATTGGGAATATATGCGCATCCCCAGGAAAGTTTAGGCTCCAAGGGAATTATCATCAATCCAAGAATTAAGATAAGCTTCAGTGTAAAGATAGTTTTTTTTTTATATACTTTATATTTGAAGTCCCTTTTGTATTCTCATTAATGCTGATTCGAACGTAGAGATGTATACGCTGCATATACTTATCTAGAATTTTATGTAGAAAACCATACACGAGGAATCGTTCAATCATTGTGTAACCTAATCAGTTTTTTGCCTAATTGCACTTCCGGCTGCACGCTATTTTTTCGTGTATTTGGAAATGCTAGAACGACATAAAAACTCATAGAATACATAAAACCTCAAACCTTCTTCTCCTGTAAATACTCGGACTTCATCTGGGATCTTTTTCTTTTTCTAATCATAATAAACTAATAAAGAGTCATGTTTTCTTCTTTGATTCTTCCTGAGATGTTTTAGGTTCTCAGCTCTCTTGGGTTCTCCCTTTGGCTTGTCCCCCTTCTCTGTCTCTATATTACTTTTCGTAAGCTTCTTCTATATATTTCTTTGGCCGAGTAAAAAAGAAAAAGAAGAGAAACATTTCACTTTTTGAGAAAAAGTAAGAAGTTAAGAAAAAAATTAGTTACACTTTTAGGTAGTTAACTGTTTTTGGAATTTATTTTCGTCTTTATAACATGTGTCACAAAACTAAGAGGGACGACATCGTAGCCGCACCGACTTAGGCACGATAAAATGTACTCTGTACACAATTAGTGGGTCCAGCGTAAAATCCATTTAACCAATCAATGCATGTCGAGTGGCAACACAAAAAATGTAACACCCTGGATTGGTGGTCCCACTTAAATTATAATTGACCTACCAACAAGACATTTATGTTAGCGGCGGTTTCGGCATTGTTTGATGTAGGAAATACCAATTGATCCTACTGATAATATATTAAAGAGAGTCTAGTCCAATTGAACTAGTCAATTATCTGTTTGGTCCTATTTGGTAATTGATAAGCACGTAAATGCTATATTTTATACCCATATTTATATTAGGCAGGACTCGATATTTTGGCTAACGATACCATTTTAGTGCTTTTGTAGAAAGTACATGGAAACCCGTGCACTCCGAGAAATAAACGCTTAAGTTGAAGCTTAAAATGTCGTTTGCGGCAAAAATCACAAAATATGGTTGGCCTCGTATCTTCATATATCAGCAGCATAAGCAACAACTTCATTTCTTGTCAAGAGAGGGTTACTAGCACTATCGTTTTGTGACTTATGCTACTGGTGGAGAAAGGTGCCATGACCAGAAGAGGATAGATGTTGTATGTGTGATATTTCAGTCGTACAAGGAGCTGGTTTTGTTGTCATGGCCGAAAACTAAAAGGGTTAAGAGCTGAACTGGTTTGATGTGGTCGACGTCGAGAGATGAACGTAACAGCAACATGGATCGAGTATGAGGAGATGGAATCTGGGAAGTCGACCATGAACAATGGCTGAGTTTGACAGTGTTGTTCGAGTGGCAGCATACACAGTGGAGGTGGTCTCGTTTACCTGCAATGGCCGTGGGGGTCTTGTGACGAGATGAAGAGTTTGATGCCGCTGTCGTTGTTGGCAGTCACTGGAGTTTTTGGTGGTGGATTTATCTAGTGGCTTGGTGTCTTGAATATCGAAAACAAGGAAGCTCAGGATGGATGGTTGTTGGCATTTGCATTCGCAGATGAGGTAGATAAAGGTGTTGGTGGTGGAGTAGGTAACTTGGGTCTATAACTAAGCTTAGAGAAGATGGAGTTTTGCCTGCTGCCATTAATGGTGGTGGTTGATCTGGGGATTGTCTGGATGCTTGTGTTGTAGACAAGCTCGAGTAAACAGAGTCAGGGACGATGATGAGAGTTAGCACGGGTTAAAGGGATCTCAGTGAGGAAATTTGTCTTTGATCGAAGTTCAGGGTTTGCCTGAGATGCTCTTAGTTGGATGGTGGTACGGTGATGTTGTTGCTGTGCGAAGAAGAGCTCCAGATGGAGATACTGTTTAAACTGGAGTGAACACAGACTGCAGTTTATTGAAGTGAGAGTTGTTGTTGCGATGACTAAACAAAGAAGCCAAGACGTGATTGTCCGAGACTGTTCGACTGGAAGAAAACAAAACATGGATCCGAAGTTATGCCGGAAGCTCAACAACAACGAACTGAAGCTGGAAATCATGGCTGCGAGAAGGTGTACTAGTGGAGATGCATGTGTTAGCTGAAATCATTCCTTTTCGTGTTGTGTTATTTTTCCGAGATGAAGAGGAAAGTGTTGATTCGGTGGGGTGATTAGCTGAACTTGTGCAACTAGGCACGTCAATAGTAAACAGAGAGAGATGAAGTACTTGGCCTGAACCTGTAGCCGACGAGAGAAAAACAGCTGAATAAGTCATGGAGGTGATACGGGGATGGACCGTGTGTTGTTGGCTGTAACGTATGAACTGAGCTGTGCAGAAACTGGTCGACTGGTGGAGTATGGTCGTGGAGTTTTGGTGCTGGTTCAAAGATATCTAGAATCTCGCAATTGCATGCACTCGATGGATAGTTGTTGCCCGCGAGTAGATGAATAGAAATTAGTTGTTGGTCGGGTTTTGGAGCTTGGTAATTGACCTGAACGGATGGGCCTAGGCAGATTTGCTGGGTCTAATTTTTAGACTCCCGCAACATGAATAAAAAAAACAGACAGAAAAAAAAACGGGAGAGCCGGCTACAGAGCCGCAACGGAGAAAAAAGGGTTTTCTTCTGCCAGTTTGGAGGCACGGCAACAAAGACAAAAAGAGGATTACGGTTTGAAGTTTCATTGTTTCACTTCCGATTTCCTTGTTTGTGATTCTCTTAATATGTTTATGGTTTTTGAGAAAGCCATGTTTTGTTAGATTATTATAACTAGGATTTATTGTTGAAACCACTTTGGGTATTAGGCTATTTTGATTTGAATAATATGGAGCAAAGACCATTATGATTTGAATAGATCAATTCTTGAATTATGTTTATTGATTGATTGAAAATTAGTTGTTGCTTCACCGGTTTTTAAAACCTATGTGCTTAATGAATTAGTTTTGCAAATATGTTTGTCTTATTATTTGATGATCGATGCTTGGTTAATTTCTTGATGGGTTATGCTTCGAAAAGCCAAATAAAATTTGTGAACTATATTTAGTTTCGTAAAATTTTCTCGCTAACGCAATTTGATGGTACATGCTTTGCTTTAGTCTTTTGATGTGCCATGCTTCCCAGCGATATTTGCGAGGCTAATACATATAATAGGTGATTTCAATAGAACGGACGATAAATAATTCAGGATTTATGCTTCAATTCAGTATTTGAGCAGAAATAGTGGTGGATACATTAAACCCTGGTTACCAACTTTCCCATTTGATTCGTTTTGTTACTTTAGTTTATTTTTCTCATTGTCTTTATTCTTTCAAAAAATCCAAAAACATCTTTATTTGTTCTTCCATCAGAGATAGTGATTACGTATTTCCACCGCTCCCTGTGGGTTCGACCCGTACTTGCCTCTGTCTACTAGTTAGACACCGTGCGATTGCGGTTATTACATATATGCATCTCCGGATCCTATCAATTTTTGGCGCCGCTGCCGGGGAGAGGTTGTGAATTGTAATTAGTATTTTTTATTTGTAAATAGTTTGGTTTTTATTTATTTTAGTCTTTTTATTTTACTTTTTTAGTTCCATTTGACTTGTTTTCTGTTTTAAAATTTTGGTTTCAGGTACCTTTTTAAGGATGATTACTCTTTCTCAGGAGAGGTCACCTAAGATGACACTCGCAGAATATAAGTGTAGAAATGCAATTTCTCAGGCAACCTCATCAGAGATGACGCTTGGTGAATATATGCATAGGAAACGGTAGAGAGTTTTTGTTCCACATATGGTAAGTGATGAATCACCTCAAATGATATACGAGAAGTATTACAAACACACACCACCTAGTTTGGAACAAAGATTGAGAATTCTGGAATGCCAAAGATTATTTGCTGATGATGATCAGTCTTGTTGTGACTCTTTGTCCCAGACAGAACATATAGATGACCCTGTGGATGATTTTCCTAATTCTATAGATGAATCTATCTCACAAGATCATTCACCCGACTTACAGGTTGTGTCTAGACCCTTAAACTTCCAAAATTTACCAAATTTAGGGTTAGAATTGTGTGCTTCTAAAATTTAGTTGGATCACTTTGCATCCAAATACCCAGAGGAGTTGCCTGTTTCTGATACCGTGCATGAGCCAATTGAAAATTTGCCAGTCTCAGTACAATCCCTAAATGTTGTTCTTTATGCACTTCGATGTGTAGTAAAAACCAGGTTTGGGAGTAACTTTTGCTTTCTGATAGTTTCAATGTCTCCAGGTTGTCATGACATAAGTGTGAAGCTATCATTTGTAAATGTAATATTTTGGATTGATCCCAAAATTTTCAGGTCATTAGTTTATGGGGATCCTTTATGTATATGCCAGTAGGTATTTCTATTTTCATTTTTTATTTTTATTTGTTTATTTTCGCTTATTATGAATTTTCCATCTTAATTTTTACGTTGGCTGACTCAATTACATTGAGAAAAATGTAAATTTTAAGTGTGGGGGAGTTTTTACTTTTTGCTTTTATTTTTCATGATTTTTCTTGCAACTTATGACCAGCTGTTGAGCGGGTCTATTATAGGTTTGTAGGTATATTATGACCAGCTGTTGAGCGGGTCTAATAAAAAAAATTGATCAGCTGTTTAGCGGGTCTAAAAAAAAGTTATGACCAGATGTTGAGCAGGTCTATTCTTTTGTTTTCTTATCATTTCATTATGACCAGCTGTGGAGTGGGTCTATTTCATTGTTACTTTCTTATCATATTATGACCAGCTGTTGAGCGCGTCTAAAAAAAATTGAAAAGAAAAAAAGAAAGAAAAAGAATTGCATTTTCATGTTATGACCAATTGTTGAGCGGGTCTTAAGGTTTGACATATAAGTGTGGGGGTGTTGATAAGCACGTAAATGCTATATTTTATACCCATATTTATATTTGGTATGACTCGATATTTTGGCTAACGATACCATTTTAGTGCTTTTGTAGAAAGTACATGGAAACCAGTTCACTCCGAGAAATAAACGCTTACGTTAAAGCTTAAAATATAGTTTGCGGTGAAAATCACAAAATATGGTTGGCCTGGTATCTTCATATATCACCAGCATAAGCAACAACTTCATTTCTTGTCAAGAGAGGGTTATTAGCACTATCGTTTTGTGACTTATGCTACTGGTGGAGAAAGGTTCCATGACCAGGAGAGGATAGATGTTGTATGTGTGATATTTCAGTCGTACAAGGAGCTGGTTTTGTTGTCATGGCCGAAAACTAGAAGGGTTAAGAGCTGAACTGGTTTGCTGTGGTAGACGTCGAGAGATGAACGTAACAACAACATGGATCGAGTATGAGGAGATGGAATCTGGGCAGTCGACCCTGAGCAGTGGCTGAGTTTGACAGTGTTGTTCGAGTGGCAGCATACACAATGGAGGTGGTCTCGTTTACCTGCAATCGCCATGGGGGTCTTGTGCCGAGATGAAGAGTTTAATGCCGCTGTCGTTGTTGGCAGTCAGTGGAGTTTTTGGTGGTGGATTTATCTAGTGGCTTGGTGTCTTGAATATCGAAAACAAGGAAGCTCAGGATATGGATGGTTGTTGGCATTTGCATTCGCAGATGAGGTAGATAAAGGTGCTGGTGGTGGAGTAGGTAACTTGGGTCTATAACTAAGCTTAGAGAAAATGGAGTTTTGGCTGCTGCCATTAATGGTGGTGGTTGATCTAGGGGATGGTCTGGCTGCTTGTGTTGTAGACAAGCTCGAGTAAACAGAGTCAGGGATGATGATGAGAGTTAGCACGGGTTAAAGGGATCTCAGTGAGGGAATTTGTCTTTGATCGAAGTTCAGGGTTTTCCTGAGATGCTCTTAGTTGGATGGTGGTACGGTGATGCTGTTGCTGCGCGAAGAAGAGCTTGAGATGGAGATACTGTTTAAACTGGAGTGAACACAGACTGTAGTTTATTGAAGTGAGAGTTGTTGTTGCGATGTCTAAACAAAGAAGCCAAGACGTAATTGTCCGAGACTGTTCAACTGGAAGCAAGAAAAACATGGAGCCGAAGTTATGCCGGAAGATCAACAACAACGAACTGAAGCTGGAAATCATGGCTGCGAGAAGGTGTACTAGTGGAGATGCATGTGTTAGCTGAAATCATTCATTTTCGTGTTGTGTTATTTTTCCAAGATGAAGAGGAAGGTGCTGATTCGATGGGGTGATTAGCTAAACTTGTGCAACCAGGCATGTCAATACTAAACGGAGAGAGATGAAGTACTTGGCCTGAACCTGTAGCTGACGAGAGAACAACAGCTGAATAAGTCATGGAGGTAATACGGGGATGGACCGTGTGTTGTTGACTGTAATGTATGAACTGAGTTGTGCCGAAGCTGGTCGACTGGTGGAGTATGGTCGTGGAGTTTTGGTGCTGGTTCAAAGACAGCTAGAATCTCGCAATTGCATGCACTCGATGGTAATAGTTGCTGCCGGCGAGTAGATGAACAGAAATTAGTTGTTGGTCGGGTTTTGGAGCTTCGTAATGGACCTGAACGGATGGGCCTAGGCAGATTTGATAGGTCTAACTTTTAGACTCCCGCAACATGAATAAAAAAAAACAGACAGAGAACAAAAACGGGAGTGCCGGCTACAGAGCCGCAACGGAGAAAGAAGGGTTTTCTTCTGCCAGTTTGGAGGCACGGCAACAAAGACAAAAAGAGGATTACCGTTTGAAGTTTCATTGTTTCAATTCCGATTTTATTATTTGTGATTCTCTTAATATGTTTATGACTTTTGAGAAAGCCATGACTTGCTAGATTATTATAACTAGGGTTTATTGTTGAAACCACTTTGGGTATTAGGCTATTTTGATTTGAAAAATATGGAGCAAAGACCATTATGATTTGAATAGATTAATTCTTGAATTATGTTTATTGATTGATTGAAAATTAGTTGTTGCTTCACCGGTTTTTATAGCCTATGTGCTTAGTGAAGTAGTTTTACAAATATGTTTGTCTTATTATTTGATGATCGATGCTTGGTTAATTTCTTGATGGGTTATGCTTCGAAAAGCCAAATAAAATTTGTGAACTATATTTAGTTTCGTATAATTTTCTCGCTAACCCAATTTGATGGTACATACTTTGCTTTAGTATTTTGATGTGCCATGCTTAGGGTGTCCCAGCGATATTTGCGAGTCTAATACATATAATAAGTGATGTCAATAGAACGGACGATAAATAATTCAGGATTTAACCAAATTTTTCAACACCAAAGACAACCAGAAAATGAAAAATAGGTTGCTACACACGTACATATGGCATTCACAAAATGAGGCTTCCCACCGATACACAGGCCTCACGCCCTCTTCAAAATTTCTTTCCACGTCAGTATAACCAATATATGAATCGTGTTGGGAACCATGGCTTTCGGACACAATCATTGTAACTACCAGAAATCCGATAGGACACCCAAATAGTAAGTTTTCAAGATCTAAGACATGTTGCTAATTTTAGAGCAAGATTTCTGTATTTAGAACACCATCAAAGGTATTGTAATTACAAGTTGTTGATACAATGGAAACCCTAATCCCAAACCCTAAACACAGCTGATCTGCTTAACCTCTCTCAGAATTCAACCCTCCTTTACATTTTCCCAAAGGCCAGCTTTTATAGACAAGCTTCCCCTAGTGGAGCACAACTCACTTTATCTCATCCATGGTTACTTTATTCTTCTTGGATAAATTTTCCCCTCAATAATTAATTAAGTATCTTTGCCTCTTGATTTGATGTATCACTGACGGGGATCTTTGGCACTGGTACAGAATCTTTTGGAAGGATTTCTCTGTTATACTTCATGCCTTATTTAACGAACATGTGGTGGGTGTCCTTTTGGTAAATACATTTTGCCTTTTCTTATTCCACTTCGAACAACGTGAAAGTGGAATAAGAATCGTTTGTGGTTATACAACCGCTAGGTATTCCTCTCGAATCTCTCCACTTGGAATCCTTTTCGTGCAACCGTTGATCACCGGTTCAGATCCCTTAACTGCATTTATGACCCAATTCATTATAAATACCTCACCTTCCCACGTTCTTTCTTTCCACTATTTTCCATCTTCTCTTCTTTCCTTCCTTCTTATTCTCTGCAACTTTCGAGCTTTATTGCTTTCATTAATGGTTCCCAAGAAGATCCCTGCTCCCACTGTTTCTAGGACTCTGGAGGAATTTCAAGCAGAATGTCAAACACTGGGTCTGATTCTGAGTCCCGTAGTCGACACTTTTGTTTCCCCTTCTATCACAGCAAATAAATCCATGGAACTGAATTTCCGCTGGATACAAGCTGAAACCTGGACTTCGACCAGAACGCTGGTTACTCTTGGCCAGTTGCGGGCGGATCTTCTTTTTCCTCTGTATGATTCCTTTAATCCTCTCTTTTATGAGATCTTGGCTATATTGCGACGCGACGTATATCAGCTTAGTAAGAATGCAATCCGTATTATTAATGAGTTCGTCAGACGTTCCAATGGTGGACCTTCGCAGATTCCCCTCGTGGCGCTAGACTTCAACCCCGCCAGCTAAAGTATTGACTCCTTTTCTGCGAATTATTCTAGCAAGGTTATGCGTTCGAGGTCTCTTCAGGAGTGGGGCGTAAAACTTGCTCGCAAGATCCCACCGGCCCTTCGCGGAATGACCGCCTCCGTCTTTCGAGTGACGAGGACAGGATGATGTTACCCTTAGTGGATGGGGGTCCTTTCCTATGGGGTTTCGACGAGAATGGTAGTCCCCGTTCTGGGCCTCTACCCGAGCATGCACACCTCGCCGCATACGAACCTGGTCGATTTCATTGGCCTGAGCGTCCCGCCGAAGTTAGTTACTTTTCTTACCTTTCTAGAACATTTCCCCTTATCTGAGTTTTCTCATGATTCTCCGGTACATCTCGCAGTACTTATGCCCTCCTCCTGGCTTACTTAAGGATCGTTCTAAGAAGTCTACTGTGGTTGAAATTCCATCTTCCGATCAAGCTCAAGTATCTCGCCACATTCTCTTCGCTATTCCTTTCCCTCCCTTTTAACCTTCTGTTTCGCAGGGACCGGGGATTCTCGTCTCGCGGCAGGTCCTTCCAAGAAATTGAGGAAGCGCAGTCACCAAATTTCTCCTTCTACCGATGATCAGGGATTTCCTTCTTCCTCGCTCGCCCCCTTTCTTACTTCCTATCTAATTCATTTGCTTTCAGGGTGGTTCCTCCGTGTAGACTCCTGTCCAAGCCCCCACGAAGCGTTCTCCTAGGACTCTCGATATGGATGTATTGACTCAGGTCAACGATCCTGGTCAATCTGTCCCTCTTCAGCGTCCGCATCCCCATTCTTCTCAGGCGATCCCTTCTCAAACCGTTCCCACAGTCTCCCCTACTGAGCCGCATGGGAACGAAGTTAGGCAACAGATTTACGAGGTTTCGGATCCGTGCTATATCCCTGACCTGGATTTCTTGAGGAACGTCTTTGTTGCCATTCGCCAGATTCCCTCCCTAAGGTCTGCCGTTATTGAATCTTTAGTTTCCTACAACTCTGATTCTTTCTTCGCCGATGACCAGTCTTTTATTTCGAATGCCACGGTGAACCTTTCTCTACCGCAACATGCCTCCATAATGGGCTTGGTGAGTCCGAGCATGCCATACCTGCGTTTCTTTCTGTCATTTGCGCGTAATTTTCAAAAATTCCTCTGCCTCAGGAACATAGCCGAGGCATGTCTCAACTCGTGAAACTTCGTGTGTCTCGCGAGAAAGAGGAAAAATCTAAGGCCCGAATCGATCATCTGGAGAAGCAACTTTCTGACCCGGAAACTTTGGTTGGTGAACCTCGGAGTGAGTTTTCCTCTTTAGTTGCCTTAGTCTTCCATCCTTGGATCCTCATTTGACTCGTATTTTTATTTCTCTTCTCAAGGTCTGAACAGATGTTCAAGGATTAGGTCTCAATTCTGTCCCGTGACAAGGAAACGCTTTGTCAGCAAATTGCTACCCTTCAAGAGAAAGAAGAACGAGGATGTTAAAGTTGCGAAGCTGACTTGCCAGAATGCCCAGAATGTTTGGGTCAAATTGTTCAACGATTTACGCGATTCCCAAGGAATTCCTCATGTTCTTCTTTCTCTTGAAGTGTTTTCTGACGAACAGTCATCCGCAGGTGGATCGAAGGACGACGAAGAGACCGAGACGGACGAGGACCTCGGAACTCATGACAAGACTATTGATGCTGGATTCGATAAGCCTGATGGTGGCGATATCTGAACTTTTTTTTGAATCTTTCCTACTTGAGATCTTCTTTCGTTGTAACTTTGAGGGGTGGCATTCTGAAATATCTGCCATACCCTTGATTAAATTGTAAATAACGTTTTTATCTTGAAGTGTCTACGCCTCTTCGCTTTTGCCTTTGTTGTTCTCATGTCTCTCTCATTCCTTTATCCTTATTGTGTTTGCTTCTTGTGTCAAGTATATACTTGTGAACTTCTTTGAGTGTTTGTGAAGTTAATGCTCAATAAGAACATTCAAACAAAAGTATATACTTGACTCTTCTTCTTATGGAGTATTAGCTGATCAAGAAGAAATTATAAGATGCACCCTGCCTCTTGAGCTATTCCTGTATTTTGGATTTTCTTTTCACAGTGATGCTATGCTCTTATCTGGTAAATGTTGTAAATTTTGAGTCCCCTTAATTTGATTTAACGATTAGAACAATGTTGTTCACAAGTAGTTTTTTCTTCACAAATTTAAAAAAGCATTAAGGTTATCTAAATGTTTCATATACATGTGAAATAATACCCACCCACAGGTGACTACAACTCACATTATATTAGGTTGAACATATTTAGAATTATTGGAGTTTGTTAATACATTTTAGGACGTGAGTTGCCCACAGGTGATTCTAGTTATGGTATTAAACAAACATAATGTTGTGTGTATAAGAAGGTAAAATATGTACTAATGTTTTTCATGTCTCACATGGTTCCTTGATAAGGTTTTACCCACAGGAGAATCTTATTGAAGGTATGAAACTATTGTAAGCTTAATTTTCATTTATCTCTATTATAAATTTCATCTTTTGTTCTTATTAATTGTTGATTATGATTATTTTGTAGACTTTTAATGATCCATTTTTTGGAAGATAAAATTGTTTATCACCTGATGATTTTTCGCGTTACTGTGTACATCTATCAATTGCATTATGAATCTCAATTTGTGGATGTTTTCTCGAACATTCATTATTGAAATTGAGAGGCAATTATAGAGAAAGTGAAAATCATAAAGTCTGATAAAGGTGGTGAAAATTGTGAAAGGTATTACAAAACAGGATAATATCCTAAATCTTTTACGTAGTATCTCCAAAAGTTTGGATTTGTTGCTCAATACACAAGACCAATGATAGACGCATTTATGTGTCTATTTTCATCTCTTTTGTGTATTTTGTTAGTACCCATTTTTTCTTATTATGGTGTTTTTATGTTTGTTTAGGTGTTTTTGAAGAAATACACTTGTGTAGAAAAAGTTGCTCGAAAAGTGGTGTTTTACACCCCGGAGAAAATTACTAAAGGCACCCCAGAAATGCACCGGAGGCACCCCAGAAATGTCCCGGAGGAACCCAGCAAAGATACTATTTACACCCCAAATTGCTATTCGCACCACGGCTATGGTTAAGGGGCACCTCAGTTGGGATCATGCTATTTGCACCCCTGGTTTGGTTAGGGGGACACCATCTTCTACCTTTTGAACGATATTTTTGGCGGGAATTTGAAACAGTGCTGCATGGTTGAGATAGTTGTTGCGTGACTGCATGGATCCAATTCGGAAGAGTTCTAGTCAGAGAGTTTGTCTAGAATTGATTGGGAATATTCTGTAGTATCCTAACAGGATTGGTAAGTCCCGCGGAGTCAAAGAAAAACAAGGATTTCTGCGTACAAAGACACGAGACAATCACGGGATCTCCCCGAGTATATCTGAGGTTAGCGTGAGTTTAAATTAATCTTCACTGTGTTGAAAACGTGTTTGAAGCGTGTATGATATAAAAAAAGAGATTATGGCAGCTGTAAAACGCGTGAGAAGAAAAAAAATATATATCCGAGTTAATGCTTTTACTGTAAGAACATTTGGGAGGATGATCAGCATTTATGGCAGGAGATTTCGAAGCTGTGGAGTATATAAAGTCTCTATGGGAGTCCTAGAGGGGGGAGGAGAGTCTGGGAGAGTTGCAGAGCATCAGAGAGTGAGAAAATTCGAGTTGCAGAGCTTCCATTTCTGCTGCTGCAAAGCTGAAGAACACGAAGAAAACACTACCCAAGGCCGTCGTTTATCAACAGTGACGACGACAATTTATTGCGGGTCGTAGTATTTCAAATACTACTGCACATCATATTTATCGTTCTTTGTAACAGTGATTTGCAACAATTATAAACGTTGCAAACACCAGATTTTTATCATTTTCTCCATTTCATCATTTGTAAACACCTTGAGCAATGAATACCAATTTTGAGCAAGTTTACACAATGAGTAGCTAAACCCAATCCCAGGGATGGCGGAGGAAGCCATTCTCACAATATTTATGTGGTAATCTCTATTTTATTAATTTTTGCAATATTTTGATATGATTAATTGCATTGAGAAAAAAATATGATTTAAATGGTTTTTATTAATCAAATGTATTTTCTCTTGATAATGCATGCTTAGTTTTATACTCTTGATGCATTATGCTTGCGACTAACATTTGATATTTTGGAAATCTGCTTTTGGCATTTATTAAGAATCAAATCAATTGTTTAATTTGCATAATTAAAAAATAAATAAAATTACATAAATATTGTTGAATGGTGGAATCTTCACCTCTATTTTCTCCATAAAAATTCACATCACTTGTTAATTATTTTTGCTTCATTTTTAAAATTTATTTAAATCTAAAAAAAATTATTCCCTTCACAAGTTCGAAAAGAACCCATTTTATAACCACTATCACTACAACCCCACAGAAAATCATTAATCAACCAACTATCTTTGGCATAATGGTGTATAGAAAAAGGCAAAATCATATTTTTATGAAAAAATTAGTTAGAAGTAATATGAGTTATGCATAATGGCCACACGACTGGGATTGTATGTTCTTTCTACAACTGTGTGATTTAGATAGATTTCCGAGTAAAGCAGTTTCAAACACACATTTTGCACTAGAAAGGTTGGAAATCTTAAATCACCTTTAAGTTATGGTTGCTCAATTGGAGACTTGGAGGCAAGGGCTTCCATTCCAAATAATGCAAATTGGATTTGAAAATTATTACTGT
The DNA here is from genome assembly GCF_003573695.1 of Papaver somniferum. Lineage (NCBI taxonomy): Eukaryota > Viridiplantae > Streptophyta > Magnoliopsida > Ranunculales > Papaveraceae > Papaver > Papaver somniferum. Next base: position 5,873,717 of record NC_039364.1, read on the forward strand.
TTCGATGGTTTTCCTAAATAATCTACATGGTATTCTTTAGTGTTCTAACTGTAGTATGAGATTTGTTGAAACCGAAATTATTAATTCATTAGCGATGACATAATCAGTGGGGGTACGTGGATATATCTGTTCAAGAAATCATGATAATGATCCCTTTGTTTAAGATTTCTACCGATATTGTGAATCTTCTCATTATCAGAATGTAAGTAATGAAAGACCACAAATTACTGATCCAACACTCCATAATATAACTACTGCCAATAAAGAATTGTTTTGATAACAACATGAATCACCATTAAGAAGGTCTCAACAGAGATTGAAAGAAATTTATTCATGTTGTTTTAGTGATTTTCTTACGAGAATTTATTACATTTTGATATGGAATGACAAAGACTCGGTTTTAGGTTCACAAATATTATGTGTAATAATTTTGATTAATGGATTGATGCTATGTGAGCAAAAATCATTGGTTGAAAGTCAAGTCTCGGATATTATTTAATTGCTCGAAAGACACAAATCAGTTGTGAGAAAGTGGGTCATTCCGACCTAATACGACTGTAAATAATTTTTTCTCTCGTGTCAAAGAAAGACTTATTCATAATTTCCATAGTATTAATAGTAGCTCAGTACGACCTATGAGTTGCATTAATTAAATGTGAAAATAGCCTTTATTAATGATAAATTTTAGTCTACAAATTTTAGAAATCAAAGTATGAAATTTAAGCATCCTCCCATAATGGTATATGAAATTCAACAAAACTATAAATGTTTCAAGTTTTGGATGACATTATTACAGATTTATGCATATACCTCAAGATCAGTGGGACAAATTCATACTCTTGGTCTTGTATGTTAAGACGTACTACCTACGCGTAGTGATCTTGACTTTATGGATTAATAAAGCTCTCGGATAAGGCATATATCGAATATTCAAAGAATTTTGAGATAATAGCATATTTAACATATTTTATTTCATGTTAGATAGAAGATATAAATTAAATCTTCATTACGTCTTAATTCTGATATGAAACTTATAACAAGTTGTTGATATGTTAAAGAATCGAAGAACAAATTATAGGAAAGCTATCAAGAGTTTTGAGATACTTTTTTAATTTATGTCTTATAATTAGTTAGCAAACCCAACAGAGTTGATTCGGTTTTCAGACTTCAATTTTTTTGGATGTATGGATTCTATAAAGGAAGAATCCATTAATATTAATTCCACAATTGAGTTTGAATACTTATGACTGCGAGACTTAGAGATTTAAGTTTGTCTCTGCATTGCTGAAATTTATCGTCTTAGTATCGCAGCATTAAAGCACGATATGATACACTTATGTAAACGGATGAATTATTTATGTATCCATGTTTGGTATACACTTATGTAAACTGATGAATGTTAACAGAAATTGTCTTTCTTTTGAAGACATCACTGGACCATTATGGTATCCCAATTTAAGGCCTAGTTAAGTAAGTTATTTGTGTTGTGGTACATGGAAGGGAACATGTTGATAACAAGACAATGTGCAACCGCTATGACCCGCATGACTAGTTTGCTTGATCAAGGTATTATGTTTAACCATTAAATTTTGTTTAGCAAATATGCGCACTTATGTTTTCTTATGATTCCATTAAATTGATTATCACATGGACCAGTGGGAGAATGTAAGAATATTTTGTATGACTAGAAATATTCCCTTGGGCCCATGTAATAATCTTTGGTAATCTAGATTATTGCTATACTTATGTCCGGTTTCCTTTATGGGATTATATTCCTAATATCTATTCTTTGATGGACGGTCGAGATTTAATGTCAATACTAAACCCTAGGAACTTGGTCCTCCTTCTACCTATAAAAGGAACACAATATCCATCAGTATTGGGTTCAAGAATTTGATTGATTCATTATACAAAAGGTGAAGAAGGAGAAACTAAGTGTTCCTCCACAAGGTATTACGGCTACAGTGAGATGATCGATGATTCATTACGGATTAGCGCTACAAGGTATTTTCCATAAGCTCTAATTGTATATTATTGTGTGATAATCATGAAGTTTAACGATCCTGATTAACGATCTATAAAATTAAAACTTATAAGAAGAAGAGAGGTCTCACATGAAGGAAAGAGTCTTGATTAGTTTAGCAGCCAAGGATGACTTGCCTATGTCCTCTCCCATGATCATTTGGGGATGTTAGCTACTTCATTTTCTTTGATAAATGGAACTGCTGATATCAAAAATCCGATGACATGATGGGTTCATAGCGAGTGTCCTTGGCTATCTTAACTGGCTCTTTTCTCCCATGCTTGACCTCTTTTTCTTATTTCATTTTAACCGACCACCAACACGAGAGACTGTTATTACCTTCTTCCTACCTGCAACCATATGATCTTGCCCCTTCTTTAATAAGGTATGTAGAAGTTGATCGTTATTATTACTACTATAGCTGCATGGATCATATTAATGTACGTAGAACTTAAACCAGGTATATTTTGAGTTGTGTTCTATTACTATTCATAATCCAGCAAGTAGCAATCCGATGTGCGTAGCCTTAAGTGCGTGTTTCGTGCTTTTCTCTGCTTGATCAACATGATGGTATCATATACCAATGAAGCCACAGTACGCACGTACCTCAACTGAGGCGCGACCCAATTTTCAACCCTTTGAGAATCAAAATGGAGAAACTAGTAAGCCCAACTAAGAGTGTCGTAATCTCAATACGTATCAAGAATACTAGTGGCCAGTAGCGTATCATTATGCAGCCATCTACAAGCTTCCATCAATATATGTGGGGTGTTGTTGGGAAGGATACCGTGCCTATGTGCAGCTTTCTTTCGTTCCAAGTGTGTATCGAACCATAGGTTCACTTCCTTATGTCCTAATAATAATTGTCCCAAATCTGCTAATAAGTTTAGGCATATTCGTTTTTTATATGTAGTTTATAAGATTACTTCCAAATCTTTAGCAACTAGCTTAAACCTCTTTTCAACAGGATAACTTATATCTCTTAACTAGGGCTGCACAACGGGTAGGGTGGGTAGGATATGGCCTATACCCGTCACCCTACCCGTTTACTGGCGGTTAAGAAAATCTTTACCCGTCACCCTACCCGCCAAATAATGGATAGGGTAGGATACGATTAAAAAACTGGCGAGTAGGGTAGGGTTGGCGGGTATGGGTAGGGTATGTGCACTCCTAGGTAGGGTGGGTAGGATATGGCCTATACCCGCCACCCTACCCATTTACTGGCGGTTAAGAAAATCTTTACCCGCCACCCTACCCGCCAAATAGTGGATAGGGTAGGATACGGTTAAAAAACTGACGGGTAGGATAGGATTGGCGGATATGGGTAGGGTATGTGCACCCCTACTCTTAACTAGACTGCTTTTCACTTTGACAGACTTATTATAACTGATAACATTATTATTATTGTCCATGAATTAATTTATTCTGTGAGAAATTACAGCTTACAGGTCTAAGCAATAAAGGGTGGCAATTAAGCTTACATGTCTAACACTTTTGATAGGATTGAATGGTCATTTTCCCTAGCTACTCTCAAAAGGTTGGGCTTCTGTGAAGGTAAATGATTGACCAATGCCTTAAAACTGTGTATCAACCTCTATTCTCCTAAACGAGAAGTTTGAGGGAATGGAATCCTTTATCCCATACCCTCTTTATCATCCATATATATATATATATACAAGGTCTTTCATGCCCGTGCAAATGCACGGGCTACTTCATCAATAGATTTCAGCAATTTATGGGCATATAGTGTAATAGATCTTTCTTAGCCAAAATTATAATATTCTAAACTTAAGTGTACTGACCTATATTTTCAACTTCACACGTACTGTATAATTCTTTGTTAGAAGAAAAAATATTCTTGGCTAGACTCTAGAGGGGAAATCATCGCGGGTATTTGTTCAAACCCTTCATTTCTGTTTCAGGAACAATTAATGAGACCATATTCCTAAAAGATAAAACAATTAGTGACACTTTTTTCCCTATCTGCTTCTGCATGTGAGAAACCGAGTTGATAATCATCCATTGGTGATAAAGACTCAAAGGTGGTCTTTTCTCAGATGGTTCTTTCATGTGGATATTATGAAAAGATTATGTCTCTTTCAAAAGGCTCCAATTTAGAACATGAGTTAACTGGATCGTATACTTCTTCATCAAGAAGATCCTTTGAAGAAGTATACGATCCATTCTTCAATTTGTATGCTAAAGAGAGAATGTTACAACATGGATCAAGCAACACTTCCAAGCCACCAAAAAATGTCCATTTGCTTAATTCATATGATCGAATACTTAGTACGATGATGTTATAAAAATGAATTGTATTATTAGTTCTTAGTCAACCAAAACTTGCATACGAGAAAAAAAATGACCACTTTCTTAATTCATATGATACCTTCAAAAACAAAAGAAAAAAATTAGTCTAAAAAACTTATGTCATTCCAACATTTTGTATGCAAGAGAGAATATTACATTGCTTGCGGTCTGATCGTTCATTATAAGTCTACAACATATAAAGTAAATATTGTTGTAGATGTGAAATCAAACCATCACTTCACGGCGAAGAAGAAGACTTCAAGTCTTAAACTCAGAGAATAACGATTCTGTGTCACTGAAATTCCGTGAGAGCTGTATGTAATGAATTACATATTACTTCGTTCTTCGTCGCATTGCTTCTATAGAAATCCACCTTCTTTTTTTTTTTCACCACTGCGGTCTCCAGCAAGATTATTTCTGACTGCCAACAGCAATGACCAGTGTCAGACAGTCTCCCACCTTAAACATCGACCAAAATTTTGAACTATTGTCACGACTTATCCTAAAATGTTGATTAAACGAATTGATCGTATACCAAAATACCTCATCCCACTGATTCCCACTGAATATTGGGGTCTGATCATTTTAAGGAAATAATTTGTTCCCTTTTCCACACCCAGTTAGTCCCCATAAGAGCATTATTACAGTGAAATCCATCCAAATGCTTCATTACAACTCCAACTTAATCAACCTAATCATCAAAAACAGTGAGAAACGTTCAAATTAAGAAAGCCCACAACTTACATGTAGAAGAATTAGTATTTCAGTTTAAAGTATCCTTACCTACTCTTTGTTCGATCCGGGTTCAGAATGATATCTTTATAAAATTAAAAGAAAAAGAAGAGAAAGGAAAAGGATGTAACCTGTTCGCTGGGATTTACTTGATGAAAGACTCAATAATTATTCGCTTATGTTTGCAAGGAAACATCTCTTAATCTTGATCTTATCAAAATACCGCTCAATAAAGTACTTTTCCTCAACTTGTCAAAAACTAAATTCTTACCAAGCAGATTGAAATCCAGGTCACACATTTTATCAAGCTAGTAATGAATAGTTTTTTAAAGCCAAACATTAATCTTTCTACTTCTGTTCAACCATTCCCAAGATCTGTTACCGTGAATAGGCAGAAATGTACAGGCATGTTGAATGAAAGCAGTGATGTATGTTCATTCATAATGGTGCTGTGGTTTAAAAATGGTTCGGACGTAACTGTTGAAACTTGAAACCCTTTCGCTTAGCTATGCGAAATGCATGTATCTTTTCTTTCAAAATTCAAACCGTCGTTGCTTCTCACTTCTTCTTTTCTTTCGGTCTGCAACTGTAAAGATTGAAGAAATGTTAAAGTGAGAAAAAAAAAAAAAAAAGAAAAGCCAAAAGCCATAAGGTATTTGAGAAATCGGGCGCGATAAGAGAAAAACCCCATGCAAAGAAACTTGTACTTGGCCTACAAATAATGCCTGTTTCCAAAAGTATCACTCTCATCGTTGTGCAGATGAAGGTATTTGACGTCCTACCGAAAACATCACAAAAGGAGATGAATTTGCTGATAGGCGTGTTATGTAATCAGCATAAATATTTATAGAACTGAATAGTCGCGTCGGTAAGGCTCAGAGCGTGTACAGAAAGCTACCTTCTCATGTATTGTTCGAACAATTATCTGCTTGAAGCTTTTGGCAGATTCTGTGAGATAACAATCTCAAACCAAAAGTCGTGTCTCTTCTGCCAAAAACTAATATGGAATGACAGCTAGGCATCCTTTTATTGGTTCTCCTTAAATTTTATGTGCCACGTGGCACACTATTATTGCAGCATTCGTGAAGATGAATGTAGCGATGCCACATCAGCAAAAGCATTAAGAAGAATTGCTATTATTAAAAATGGCCCAGATATTTCTCTACTATATTTTTTGGATGATTTGCGTTATTTTCTCCATTGCAAAACCTGATGAAGTTAGACAATTAGCTATGGTCGTTGAGCGCATATTGCCTTGATATTGGATACCTCCAACAGAGCTCCCTCACAAACTAGAGACTTATCACTAGAAATAACAGGACAAGAAAAAGAATAAAGGGCAAACTTTCAGTAACTATCGCTATATCAAACTTGGACAAGTCCAAGGGCTTTGATGCAAGGCTTTTAGAGTACTCTTTTAGTCTTTACTCAAAACTGTAAATTTGAGAATTTTTCCGATCTGATGCGTCATTAGTTCCGTGGAGACTATACGTTCATTGGGAAAATTGTTTGAAGTTCCCATCTTCAATTCATTTCATTTATGTATAGAGAAGGAAACGCGGGTGCGGATTTATTAGCTAAGCGGAGTGCTTTCTCAGGTTAACAATTGTAGGAGTATAATATCGCACATAACAATACGAATGCGAAATAGAAATGTTCTGAAGTGCGAAGACTATCGCGCACAACAAACTCAAGATGACGAATTAGATGACCTCAGCAAAGTCACGAGTAAAATATGATGTTCTATGCGAAGCATAATCTGTGTGAGAGTGAGTGAATGTATATGAGCGAATATAACGCACAGTGATTCCAAAAATAGTGGATCTCTTAGCTGCCATCCATTATAAAGAATCCTATATAAAAGGAGGAAGTCTCCATATGTAAAAGAGAGATCTTTAGTATATGTTAGACAAGAAACAAGGATAGAGAAAGTTTATTTGGAGAGCAAGTAAAGTCATTATAACCAATTATAGAATTTGATAAATAATAAAATAATTCCATTATGATTACTTGGAATCTTGTCTTAATACATAGGAGATGTGGTTGTAGGATCTCCTGCAACTATATTTTTGGCGCTAGAAACAGCTTTTGGGTGATAAATCCTTATAGATAATTTATAGAATCTTGACGAAATTGAGATCTACAAATTCAAGATGGTGAGACTCAGACTTATTTATGAACAAGGAGTACCAGCAAGAAGGAGTAACAGAATTGCTGCGCGAAGGAGAAATACAGATCCAGAAGAACAAGATGGAAGAATAGAAGAAAATCAAGAAGATGAGTTTCCAATTGAACCTCAAAGAGAACAAGAGTGAAATCCTGATCTTGATAGAGTGAGTGTTCATACGTGGAGATCAAATTCAACTGAGGAGGAAGTGCAAGGAACTGAGAATGTTGGGAGAAATGATAGAGATGTTGAGAACATGACAATCAAGGAATTTAGGAAAATATTAATAGCAGAACGTCAAAGACAGAAGGAAGAGCGTGAAAATTTGATACGTCAGAATGAAGGATTAAGATAGGAGAATCTTATACTGAGAGAACAGAGATCGGAAAGTAGAACGCGGTCAAGATCAAGATCAAGTGGGGGTTCATCAAGACAAAGCCGATCTAATTAAAGGGATGTTAGACAAAGAGATCGCATGGAAAATATTGAAGAAAATCTACAAAAAGGTGACAACCTACAAGACCAACGTGAGGGAAGAAATATAGCTCATGATTTGGGAACTAACAGACATGTACATCAAAATGATAGACAATGAAGAGAAGACATTCAAGAAAGAGAATTGGAGGAAACATTGCATCAAAATGATAATCGCCTAAGGCAGCGCGAGCACTATCGCATAGATGATACGAATCAGGGTAGGATTATACCACAAGAAAGAGGAAGGACAAGACATCGATATGATTTCACAGTCGAAGAGGAAAAATATGATGATGCATAGACATGTGTGAACATTGATAGGGGTATGAGAAGAAGAGAAGAAGTTGAAGAATATGAAATACAAGAGGCAATCCTCCATGACCATATCCAACCGCCTCTCCTTGGCAGTCGTCTCATAGGACGCTTGCTATGAACTCGCGAAATAACAGCTCCCGTGGACGCTCTCCTGGACATAATCGTGGTCAAGCTTATATTACTCCATCAACTGAACTACTGCAGCCCACAGACATTGCTGAGGAATATAGCTCCATGCACTTACAGCCACCTGATGATGCTTTCTATATGGACACTGGTGCTACCTCGCACCTTACTGCTGATACAGTTACTTTACATAAAGTTTTCAATTCCAGCAATGTACGGTCTATCTTAGTTGGCAATGGCAATAGTATTCCAGTTACTGATAGAGGCACTAAGTTCATAACCCTCCCTTATCAAAAACTTGGTTTCCGTTTGTAAGTTCACCACTGATAATCATGTGTCTGTTGAGTTTGATCCGTATGGTTTTTCTGTGAAGGATCTGAGTTCGAGGAAGACTGTCCTTCGATGTAATAGTTCTGGGGAGCTCCACTCTATCATCAACCCTACCGTGCCACCAAAAATATCGTCCCAGTCTTCCCTCATTTCTCTTGTTGTCTGTTCGCCAGATATTTGGCACCGTCGCCTTGGTCACCCTGGAAAGGATGTTTTAGATGTTATTCGTACCAATAATTCTATTCATTATAATAAGAATCAACATTATAAACATTTTCATTCATTCAAGTTAGTAAACATGTTCGATTACCTTTTTATGAATCAAATTCCAATACTTTTAATCCATTTGATACCATTCACAGTGATTTATGGACCTCTCCATTGCATGTTGATACCGTTTTTCGTTATTATCTTATCTTGCTGGATGATTTCACCAACAATCTTTGGGTTTATCCTTTAAAATTTAAATCCCAAGTCTATGCCAAATTTTTGAAATTTCGTTCTCTTATTCAAACCCAATTTGAGCATAAAATTAAATGTTTTTGATTCGACATGGGACGAGAATTTGACAACTCTTCTTTTCATAATTTTGCTCGTACTAATGGTCTTGTTTTTCGCTTCTCATTCCCCCAAACTTCCTCTCAAAATGGCAAGACCGAACGCATGATACGTCGTGTCAATGATTTCACCCGCACCCTTATGTCTCACGCTTCCGTTCCACCAAAATATTGGGTCTATTCTATCCTTATGGCTGCAATCTCCACAATCTTCTTCCTAAAAAAATCCTAAATTTTTGCTCTCCTGTGTCTATTCTCTATCAACGCCAACCAACATATGACCATCTTCGTATTGTTGGTTGTCTTTACTATACAAATATCTCCTCCACAACTCCTCACAAACTTTCACCCGCTCCACTAAATGTTTCTTTCTTTGTTTTCCTCTCAACCACCATGGATAACGCTGCCTTGATCTTGCCACCAACAAGATCATCATTTCCCGTCATTGGATTTTTGACGAGCAACTTTTCCCTTTACTGATCTTCCAAAACCCTTGTCTGATATTTCTTCCCCTTCTTCTCTTTTTAACTCCCCTTATATTGGACATATCTCCTACAGTTCTACAACTACTACTCCTACTGTCAACCCTCCCCCACCCACTCCACATCCTTACACTCCACCTCACCGTCGCCTAAATACCCGCTCTACTGTCCCTTCTACTGTTTCACCTTCCTCCAGTAATAACAACACAACACAGCGTCCCCCTTCCACTGTGACTGTGTCTCCACCTCCTTCTCCCACTATAGTCTCCACAACTTCTTCCTTACCCACTATAGAACCTTCCATTCCTAATGTAGTCCCCAAAACTTCTTCCATATCCACTACTGTCTTTACTCCCAACTCTACAACATCACCTACACCTACTTCTCCTACCACCGTGTCACCCAAAAGCCACATCTCCTCCGGCTCCTCCAATAACTACAGCGCCTTCCCGTCCTATCACTCGTGCCTCTCGTGGAATATTCTGCCCAGTCAATCGTCTTAACCTTCATGTCCAAGCCTTAAGTCATATCTCTCCTCTTCATAATTCTCACTTGTATGCTCTTAGGGACATAAACTGGAATGCTGCCATGAAAGATGAGTACAATGCTATGTTGAAAACTAATACTTGGGAACTTGTACCACGACCACGTGATGCTCATATTATTCGTTCTATGTGGCTTTTTCGTCATAAATATCATGTTCATGGATCCTTACAGCGATACAAGGCTCGTCTTGTTGTCAATGATAACTCTCAACAAGTTGGAGTTGAATGTTTCGAAACGTTTAGTCCGGTTGTTAAACCTGCTACTATTCGTACTGTTCTCACTATTGCTACATCACGCTCTTGGCCCATACATCAACTAGATGTCAAGAATGATTTTCTTCATGGTGATCTAACCGAGACAGTCTATATGCATCAGCCTCCGGAATTTGTTGACCCTGCTCACCTATGTAGACTACGTAGATCTCTTTATGGCCTCAAGCAGGCTCCTCGGGCGTGGTTTCATAGATTTTCCAAGTTTATCACAAGTTGTGGTTTTCGTGGTAGTATATATATATGATCCCTCACTCTTTGTTTATCAATGTGTATCTGAAACGGCATACTTACTTTTATATGTTGATGATATTAAGGGACTTCCTCGACAACTATTTTTTTGTTTTCGTTCTAGTCTTACCGTTTGTTTTTTCCCGCTCAGACTAAGAGGGTGTAATAGACTACATATTATTTTGTTTACTTATTTAGCATGGGGAGATTATATCCCTCATTAGTGTTTTATTATGAAAGATATTTTAATTGGGAATATATGCGCATCCCCAGGGAAGTTTAGGCTCCAAGGGAATTATCATCAATCCAAGAATTAAGATAAGCTTCAGTGTAAAGATAGTTTTTTTTTTATATACTTTATATTTGAAGTCCCTTTTGTATTCTCATTAATGCTGATTCGAACGTAGAGATGTATACGCTGCATATACTTATCTAGAATTTTATGTAGAAAACCATACACGAGGAATCGTTCAATCATTGTGTAACCTAATCAGTTTTTTGCCTAATTGCACTTCCGGCTGCACGCTATTTTTTCGTGTATTTGGAAATGCTAGAACGACATAAAAACTCATAGAATACATAAAACCTCAAACCTTCTTCTCCTGTAAATACTCGGACTTCATCTGGGATCTTTTTCTTTTTCTAATCATAATAAACTAATAAAGAGTCATGTTTTCTTCTTTGATTCTTCCTGAGATGTTTTAGGCTCTCAGCTCTCTTGGGTTCTCCCTTTGGCTTGTCCCCCTTCTCTGTCTCTATATTACTTTTCGTAAGCTTCTTCTATATATTTCTTTGGCCGAGTAAAAAAGAAAAAGAAGAGAAACACTTGTTCTATTACTTTTCAACTCTCTTCCATTATCCACACCTTGAATGCTGCAGAAGAAAATGTTTTTGTTGCAAAAGAAATTTTGTATAAAGAACAAGCGATTTCACAAGTTGATTTGATACTTGAAAAACCCAAAACCAGTTGCACTAGTAATATTTATAGTAGTCGTAGTGTGTCACAAAAGAAGACAGATTTACCCTTCAACAACCCCATTCCGCTCCAAAACTCATGCAGGCCACGGAGATGATGTGTTCAGGCCACATACTTCAAGTATGATACCTGCCCCTCAAAATCCCCGTTAACATTTCACTTTTTGAGAAAAAGTAAGAAGTTAAGAAAAAAATTAGTTGCACTTTTAGGTAGTTAACTGTTTTTGGAATTTATTTTCGTCTTTATAACATGTGTCACAAAACTAAGAGGGACGACATCGTAGCCGCACCGACTTAGGCACGATAAAATGTACTCTGTACACAATTAGTGGGTCTAGCGTAAAATCCATTTAACCAATCAATGCATGTGGAGTGGCAACACAAAAAATGTAACACCCTGGATTGGTGGTCCCACTTAAATTATAATGGACCTACCAACAAGACATTTATGTTAGCGGCGGTTTTGGCATTGTTTGATGTAGGAAATACCAATTGGTCCTGCTGATAATATGTTAAAGAGAGTCTAGTCCAATTGAACTAGTCAATTATCTGTTTGGTCCTATTTGGTAATTGATAAGCACGTAAATGCTATATTTTATACTCATATTTATATTAGGCAGGACTCGATATTTTTGCTAACGATACCATTTTAGTGCTTTTGTAGAAAGTACATGGAAACCAGTGCACTCCGAGAAATAAACGCTTAAGTTGAAGCTTAAAATGTCGTTTGCGGCAAAAATCACAAAATATGGTTGGCCTGGTATCTTCATATATCAGCAGCATAAGCAACAACTTCATTTCTTGTCAAGAGAGGGTTACTAGCACTATCGTTTTGTGACTTATGCTACTGGTGGAGAAAGGTGCCATGACCAGAAGAGGATAGATGTTGTATGTGTGATATTTCAGTCGTACAAGGAGCTAGTTTTGTTGTCATGGCCGAAAACTAAAAGGGTTAAGAGCTGAACTGGTTTGATGTGGTCGACGTCGAGAGATGAACGTAACCGCAACATGGATCGAGTATGAGGAGATGGAATCTGGGAAGTCGACCATGAACAATGGCTGAGTTTGACAGTGTTGTTCGAGTGGCAGCATACACAGTGGAGGTGGTCTCGTTTACCTGCAATGGCCGTGGGGGTCTTGTGACGAGATGAAGAGTTTGATGCCGCTGTCGTTGTTGGCAGTCACTGGAGTTTTTGGTGGTGGATTTATCTAGTGGCTTGGTGTCTTGAATATCGAAAACAAGGAAGCTCAGGATGGATGGTTGTTGGCATTTGCATTCGCAGATGAGGTAGATAAAGGTGTTGGTGGTGGAGTAGGTAACTTGGGTCTATAACTAAGCTTAGAGAAGATGGAGTTTTGGCTGCTGCCATTAATGGTGGTGGTTGATCTGGGGATTGTCTGGATGCTTGTGTTGTAGACAAGCTCGAGTAAACAGAGTCAGGGACGATGATGAGAGTTAGCACGGGTTAAAGGGATCTCAGTGAGGAAATTCACTAGTTGATCTGGTACTTGAAAAACTAGTTGCACCCATACAGATTAAGAAAGAAGACAGCTAGATTGGCCTTTCGACAACCCTAAAGACCTGTTCACCAACCCCATTTGGCCGTTCCGATGCTCAATTGAACTTAAATATTGCTGCAATAATCGTAGTTGATTTACCTTAGACAAATGAATTTGAAAATATGACCAAAACCTTAGTCAAGGAGATTTAGGGAAAATTGGGAAAATGTTCCAATATGTACTTTAATATTGGGGATCTGCCCCAATGTTAAAAAATATTGGAAAAATACCCAACTGTTAGAAATCTCGGTTAAGTCCACATGTGCGATTTCGCACGTGCGAAAATAAGACAAAACTTTTTCTCGAAGAAGTTTTCAAGTTCCATTACAAGTTGAATTTTTGCTTCTGGAATATAACCAAGGACAATCAATGGAAATGGCTTCATGAGCATTACCTTTGTGACACAGTGAACATTTTTCCAACTTTTTTCCGCACGTGGAAAGCCGTACATGTGGACTTAACCGATATTTCTAACAACGGGGCATTGTTCCAACCTTTTTTAACATTAGGGCAGATCACCAAGGTTACAGTCTGTATTGGGGCATTTTCACAATTTTCCATGTAACCAAATTCTTGTTTGCAAGTACCATATGCATGCGAGGTGTAAAATCCATATATTGGTTTCAGTGGAGTCGCGAGTTAGGATTTGATAAGGGGGTTAATTTGGTGGATTAATTCCAAATTACTTTCACGATATCTAATCGTAGTCTCTTTCGGTATGATTGTAATTCTCTGGATAACGGGTAGCCGACAGTTGTCTCAATTTCATTATTTTCTCTCTATCTGTGCTTGTATTGTTAGTTTGAGGTACTTTTCATTAGATACTTTTTGTTAGATATCTCCATAAAATAAATTTTATTCCCGACGGACAAGTTTACATGGAGGCACTCAAACGAGAATTTGAAGAACGTTTAGAGAGTTCTCAAATCTATTGTTAGTTAGTAGAGGATTCTAAGAGAATCTCCTAATCTCCTCTAGAAAGGTGACATGGAGACTTTGAAATTTGAGCTATTTTTTCATAAGCATAATATTCACATAGAAATTTTATTTATATTTATTTTACAATGGTCTAGCGGCTAAACTCTAGTTGTTTCACATTTACGGTACACTTATTCTCTTTCACTTGTGTCGTTTGATACCACTTTGTGCTAAGGATCGAGCAAGAGAGGAGAGCATAAACGCGGAAGCATAAAAGACTACATTGAGAATAACTTGTTGTGCGTTTCTCATTAGATCTTCAATCTATTTATACAATAACAAGACTTGGTTATCAAGACACAAGACTTGGTTCTCAAGATATTCAATTCCTAATATAACTCAAAATAAGCTAAATTATATCTCCTTATTATAGTCTCCTATATTATTTCCTAATACTTTGTCATGGTCGAGAGAAGAAAATATTTGCAGAAAAAACGAAGAAAAATATTAGAATAAAATACAGATGGCGTGATGAATAAATTTTTCCACAATCGACATGTATTTTAGGGGTTTCCATGGTATTTTTGGTAACATTGTAACTTGCATAATAAATACTTGGCAGATAGTTAATTTGAATTTTTGGTTACGTATCATACATTTTTTCTGTTCCAATAAATCACAACTTTAAAAATACACTAATTTTGTATATATAAGTCACAAAGGCTCTATATAATATTCTCATAAAATCATTAGAATTCTTTAAATTCCAATAACACCTCCGGAAGTCGTTCAAATTAATAATATATGAAAGTATATAAAATTCCCATTTGACTACCTCCTGTTAATTTGCAAACTGAATTACTTGTATGCCCTCACGATTTTGTACAAGGTAAGAATAGGGAAAGAGAATTATGACTTCACTGAGTGTTCTTTTTATTTAACACTTACCTAGTCGCAAGCCGCGTGCGCAGGAGTGACGTTGTGGTTTATTCATTCGAGATGGTTGAAGGTTGCACGACATTGTCAGACATCCAATATTGTCATTGTTTCAGAGAATATTAAATTATATGGTGATCATTCGTAAAGGGATTAGGTAGATTAACTGTGCGGAGAAACTTATTCTTGTGAGACATAATTCAGATGTTGAAGAAGAGTTGATTAAAAGATAACCAACTGAATCTGAAGATTCGACTGTCAAAAACGAACTGAAAGACAAGTTTTATTTCTTCTTTTTTCATTTAAATCCATCTGTGATTATTATCTAATCGATTTCAAAACCTAATTTTACTGATTTCATGTAGACATTCTTATTTAATGCTTGATCAGAATACAGATCTATAATCGCTTGACCTTTATTTGTCTATTGAGATTAAAATCTCGAAAATTTTCTACAAAAATTTCTAGGGTTTTCTGATATAAAAGTCCAGAAATCAATCATATTTAACCCTAATTGAAAATCGATCTCTATATCCGTGATTAGCATGCTTGTATCTTTATTACCCATATTACTGATTTGATTTTTATGAAATTCAAATTTACTATCTCATTTTGAACTTATATCTGTTATTGATATATGGAGGCTGATGGTTTTTGTTTGCTTTATCTTTATCTTGCTGCATTTGAGATTGGTTGATATGCAGAGTGTGATGATGCTTTGAATAAATAGGTTGCTTCGGAAATAAGCTGCAAAGATGATGTTTCTGCCAAGCAAGAGATAGCTTGAGTTTAGTTGTATTGGAAGCTGAAATGATGCTGCAATGTGGAGTTGTAGCTGTTCCAAAAATTACTAACAGAGCTGAAATGTGTTATGGTGTTGTGCAGTGTTGCAATGTTTGTTGGTATGATATAAGAGAAGATGCAGTAATGCTTAACACTGAGATAGTGGAACTTCAGATTGGTCTTAAGAACTATGACCATTTCCCTGAAAACAGTAAGAAAAGTATTCCGACTTTCCTAGACCATTTCCCTGAAAACAGTAATTAAGAAGACAAAAAATTGTCATTAGTTTGCCACTGACTTGGTAGTGAATGGATTGCTGAAAACGACTCATGAGTTAAAAAGTGTACTAGTTGCATTTCGTGGAAAGGGAAGTTCATGACCTATTCGTTAAAGAGGCTTACAGGGTCAGGAAGGGCTAATATATCGAAACGCAACTGTCAAATATATACATAAGAAATCCTTATAATCTGTGTTGGGAACTATTCAAATGTGTATATATGACAAATTCATTACATCGATTATCAGACAGTAAATAGTTCAAATATGCCATTCTATCTGCAGTGTATATTAAGCATTAGCCATAGGTGCCTTTTTCTGCAAGTAGCCGGATTTCGTAGGCGATGGCGATGTACTGCTACTCCTAGTGGAATAAATTTTTTAATCGGGAGGAAAAGTTCAAGACATCATTTCGATAATTTTCCTACCAAAAATAAAAGTGAAAGAGCTTTCACAGTTAGAAGTTTGTTGATTTTGATGGGTGAACTGTATATGTAATAGCAAATGCAGTTAAATTCAACTTTGTGATAACTTGTTATGTTTACCTTGTCCACTTAATAAGAATTTAAACTAATCCAGTATAAAGATATATTTGGAATGCTATAAATGAGAAGAGGTAGTTGCAAAACTTTATCATTCAAACCAAGTTCGTTTCATATCACTTTGGTTCAGCTTTATTCGATATCGATATCTAAAGTTTAGCTCAGATCAAAGTAAAAATGAAAAATAATATATTGGTAGTAGTAACAGTAGGCCTAGTTTTACTACTCATCATGGAAGCCTGTTATGGTCAACTAAAAATAGGATTTTACAAAGAAAAATGTGATTATGAAGATGTTGAATCTATTGTCAACAAAGTTGTGAATGAAAGTTTCGCTAGTGACCATTCTATTGCAGCTGCACTTCTTCGCATGCAATTCCATGACTGCTTTGTTACTGTACGTGTTTAACTAATTTATGTTCTTAGCTAGTACGTACTGCTTTTCTTTTTATAGGAAGTGAACCTAAAATGATGTTTAGCTTTTCAAATATTTATAACTTTTGTGTTTTTCATATTTATAACCTATTGTTGTTTATGCCGGTGTAAGGGATGTGATGCATCATTGCTTCTTGATGGAGATACAAGCGAAAAGAAGGCAGTCGCAAACCTAAATGTAAGAGGTTTTGAAATAATCGACAAAGCAAAAACTGCACTCGGACAAGCTTGCCCAGGTACTGTCTCTTGTGCGGATATTATTGTCATGGCGACTCGGGACGCTGTTGCCTTGGTAAGTAATTTGACGACTATCTCTACTCCACAAGCTTTGAATTTTTCATTTATCAAATAAATAGGTTATACGTTATGTCAATCTTTATATATAGAGCGGAGAATGCAAATAACCAAGGCGATGTCGTCAACTTGGACCAAAACCCTTGAAGTTCCAATGTCGTTGATAATTCATTCTACCAACAGATACGTTTAAACAAAGGTATCCTAGAAATTGATCAAAAACTAGCGCTGGACTCATCTACAGCAGACGTTGTCAACACACTAGCTAACGACGGAGTCACTTTTCTTAATATTTTTGGTAAATCCATGGTAAAGATGGGTGGTATCGGCGTACTCACCGGTACTGATGGACAGATTCGACTCATATGTAACGCTGTTAATGCTATCTGATTTACCCTTACCGCCCATATGTAAAATGTGTCTATACATATGTATAATTTCTTCTTATATATGAATAAATGTAGCTCGCTGCCTACCATCTTTTAAGCTAAAATATTATAATCTAAATGACAGAGATGCCGAATTAAAATTGAACCTACAATATGCGATTTCACGTTGTAAGTGTGAACGATAACGGCATAATTTCTTTTTGATTTTAACTATTTTATTGAGAATCAAATACTTAATGATGTTATTGGATAAACTACAGAACATTAAAAAAAAAAAAAAAAACTGTTGAGTACGGACTATCTCTACTCACTGACTTGGTTACCTTGCAAAAGTTTAAAAACCAACTCACGAACAGGCATGACCGAAAGATTCAAGCTGGCGTTCAATTAACGAACGGACACTATCCCAA